>NC_058085.1:88850530-89150530 GCF_014858855.1 Bufo gargarizans
CGGACACAACTGGAGCAGTTTGCTCATGAGGAGTGGGCCAAAATACCTGCTGAGAGGTGCAGATGTCTCATTGACAGTTACAGGAAGCGTTTGATTGCAGTGATTGCCTCAAAAGGTTGCGCAACAAAATATTAAGTTAGGGGTACCATCATTTTTGTCCATGCCTGTTTCATGAGTTTATTTTTTTACATAATTCTGTTGAAGCATGGTTGAAAAACAATGTCTGACTTTCATTGGTTAACATTTATAGAATTTTAATTTATTATTACTTTTGTCAGATTAAAGTTATTTCTGTGACCATTGTGACTTTTTCTTTCATTGACCAAAGGGTACCAACAATTTTGTCCACGTCTGTATATTTTCTCGCCCATTTTCCTTGGGGGACACAGACCTTGGGTATAGCTCAGCTCCCTAGGAGGCGTGACACTAAGTAAAACTGTTAAGCCCCTCCTCCATCAGCTATACCCTCAGCCTGGAGATAGAGGCTACCAGTTTTAGCTTAGTGTCCAAGGAGGCAAGACACCCCCTGCTACTGCAGGGCTGTTTTCTCCTTGTTTTAATTTTTTCTCTAATTTGTTATTTTATTTTTGTTTTTTCCTAGGGATACCAGAGACGCATTGGACCTCTCTGCTCTCCCGGGGTTGAGCTGCGCCAGTGTCAACTTATTTGCACTGCTGCCTCCCCCACAGAAGCAATAGGAGGATCTGGGCAGCACTGGCTCCCCTACATCCCGCCAGCTAGGGGGTCGCCCGCACGCCAAGCCCCTCTTCCAGCTTCCTGCCACTGCGGTGCCAGTGGCTGAAGGGGCGACCCTGCTGGAAGGAACTGAGGGCGAAGACAGGTAAGATGGCTATTTCCAGCCCATACCCTGTCCCTATTTGCATGGTTTTGGGGGGGCACCCGTGGTTGCATTGAGCACGTCGCTCTGTCCCTCTCTTGAAGATCTCCCCATCTGCGGCTGCTTCCGCTCCCCCCCCCCCCCCCCCACTGTCTTAGGGCCCACTGGCATTACTCTCTGAGAAGCGGTGCCATCATCCTTCTCCCTCCCCGCCACCGCCGCTCCGTGCCGTGATCGGGGGGCGGGGCTTAGGCCCGACATCGACGGTTCGGGCTCGGCGGGGGACATGGTGACAGTGGAGGTTCGGTGAGGTCACCCACCTGATATCGCCGCGCATTGGGCCTGCGGGCCTTTATTTTACGGCAGTTCGTTCTGTGGCTCACGCTCCTGCATAGACCTGAGAGCTCTCGGCAGCAGGGGGCGTGTTTTTTTCGCGCGCGCGCGCGCGTCATTGGGGGCGGAGTTTACGTTCTCCTTCACAGGAGACAGTCAAGCGTGTAGGGGGCGGAGCTTCTTCCCGCGCCTCTGCTGAGTTTTTTTGCCGCGTTTCCTCACTCCGGTCTGGAAGCTGAGCCACGTGGGAGACTCCCGGTGCATGGATCGCGTTTCTGGACGCACGCTCTGCTATTGTTGCCTTCTGCAGCTGTTGATCTGGTCTTCACTCCTGACGTTCTTCTGAGGCACTGGTAGGACAGTTAACACTCTCCTAACCCTCCTGGTCATAGCTGCTGCAACCCCTTGTGGTCTCTGTATCAGGGTGCGACCACTTTTTCAACATGTCAGATCCCACGGGTGCCCCCAAACCCTGGTACCATGCCTGTACCGCCTGCAAGGTACTTTTTCCGAGTGGGCAATCTGAGCCGCATTGCCTTGCATGTCAGGCCCCGGTGCAGGGCCCGCTTCCCGCTGCGCACCCCGTTGCCTCTGAACCCCCTGACTGGGCTAAGTCTCTGTCTCAGGCGGTGGAGAGCCTTACGCACGTAGTGGGCCGTCTCGTGGATAGACCGCCTCTCCCGCAGGCTGCCGCAATCCCTGTCGCGCCCGCTGGGAATTCAGTTTCTGCCGCCCCCACTGATTCCCTGCCTCCCAGTGAATCTTCCAGGGCCCGGCATACTCAGAAACGTCCGAGGATTGAGCGCACATCTTCTCCTGATGTTTCGCTCTCTCCGCCACGCGTGCGAGCTCAGTCAAGCCTATCCTCTCAAAGGGATACGCCTTCTGAGGGAGAGCTGGCGGATTCGGACGTGGACATGGACTCAGAGCTTCCGTCAAAATTGTCATCCGCGGTGGGGCATCTTATCGCTAGCATCCGCGATACCTTTCAGATACATGATGACCCCCCCAGCTCTGAGCAGGCCGGCGTGTCCTTTCTCCGGCCCAGACAGGCCTCCAAGGTTTTTCCCATACATGCCGATTTTTCTTCTGTGGTATCCAAGGCTTGGACTCGGCCTAACGTCCGCTTTATTACGCCTAAAAAGCTGGACATTTGCTATCCCTTTCCAGCGGATTCTGTGACCACGTGGACATCCCCACCCAAGGTTGATCCTCCCGTGGCTCGCCTGTCCAAGAGCACTGCTATTCCTGTACAGGACGGATCTTCCCTCCAGTCTGCTGAGGACCGTCGTACGGAATCCCTCTCTAAGGCCATATTCACTGCCTCTGGTTCGGCCCTTAGACCGGTCTTTGCCTCCGCCTGGGTTGGTAAAGCGGTCTCTGAATGGGGTTTGCAACTGGAGCAGGAGTTAGGGTCGGACGTCCCTGTTCAGGACCTCCGCTCCTTAGCCCAGCTAATTATCCAGGCCGGAAAATTTATCTGTGAGGCCTCCCTTGATGCGGGTGCCCTCATTGCCCGTTCCTCGGCCCTGGCAGTTTCTGTCAGGAGGGAACTCTGGCTGAAGGTTTGGGCGGCGGACGCCGCTTCCAAACGTTCTTTGGCCGGCCTACCATTCACGGGTTCCCGCTTGTTCGGGACCCGTCTGGACGAACTTATATCAGAGGCCACGGGTGGGAAGAGTACTCACCTCCCCCAGTCCAGGCAAAAGGGCGCCCCCCGTGGTCGCGCTGGTTCGTCCCGGTTTCGGTCCTTTCGTAAACCCACCGGGTCTAGACCAGCGGCCGGTTCTTCTTCCTCCGGCCCAGCCCAGGATAGACGCAAGAAGCCGTTTTTTCGGGCGCAACCTACCTGGCGCAAGGCCCAGCCTGCGCGGGCTTCCACAGGCCAGCAGCCCTCTGCCTGAAGGTGCGCCCCCACCCACCCGGGTGGGGGGCCGCCTTCTCCTGTTCAGGAACGTTTGGCGGGCCCACATCTCAGACGCATGGGCGCTCGAGATTGTATCTTGCGGGTACAAGATCGAATTTGCGTCCATTCCGCCAGACCGTTTCTTCCGTTCACGTCCTCCGCGGGATCCCGTACGGGCGGCCGCCTTTCTCGCGGCCATTCGCTCGCTAATAGACAAGGGTGTCGTCACCCCTGTGCCTCCGACGGAAAGGTTCAGGGGGTTCTATTCGAACCTCTTTGTGGTCCCCAAGAAGGAAGGCTCGGTGCGGCCGATCTTGGACCTAAAGCGCCTGAACCGGTTTCTCCGTCTGCAGAGATTTCGGATGGAGTCTCTCCGGTCCGCAGTGGCCTCCCTGGAGAAGGGGGATTTCATGGCTTCAATCGACGTTCAGGATGCATACCTCCACGTTCCGGTTGCTCCATGTCATCACCGCTTCCTGCGCTTCGCGGTGGGGGACGATCACTTCCAATTCGTCGCCCTTCCCTTTAGTCTGGCAACGGCTCCTCGGGTGTTCACCAAGGTCCTGGCCCCTGTCTTGGCTCTTCTACGTTCAAGAAGTGTTTTTCTTCTTCCGTACTTGGACGACATCTTGGTCAAGGCACCCTCCTTTCTCAGGCATCCGGCAGCGTGGATCTCACTCTGGAGACCCTGACGCGTTTTGGTTGGATTATCAACCACCCCAAGTCTTCCCTTACTCCCTCCAGACGGCTGATCTTCCTGGGGATGCTCCTGGATACGGAACTGGCGGAGGTCCGCCTTCCGTCGGACAAGCGCCTGGCCCTTCGCGGGTCGGTTCGCAGTCTTCTCCGTCATCACCGTCCTTCCCTCAGATCCAGCATGCGGTTGCTGGGAAAGATGGTTGCCTGTTTCGAAGCTGTGCCATTCGCACAGTTCCGATCCCGCGCTTTTCAGAGGGCGATTCTGTCGGCCTGGGACAAATCACCGAGGAGTCTGGACAGGACCTTCCTTCTGCCTCCCCTGGCTCGGGCTTCCCTCAGCTGGTGGTTGCATATCCCTCTGAGGGGGAGGTCCTTCCTTCCACTGAACTGGCTGGTGATTACCACCGATGCCAGCTTACGGGGGTGGGGGGGGGGGGGTTTCCCTCCCCGATCCGTCCAGGGTGTTTGGTCTCTGTCGGAGTCCAGACTTCCGATCAACATTCTGGAACTGAGGGCAGTTCTTTTGTCCCTCAGACACTGGACCCATCTACTGAAGGGCCACCCTGTTCGGATCCAATCGGACAATGCCACGGCTGTGGCGTACATAAACCATCAGGGAGGCACCCGCAGCGCTGCGGCGATGCAAGAGGTGTCCCTCATTCTCCTCTGGGCAGAGACGCACGTGCCAGCCTTGTCTGCAATTTAAATCCCGGGGGTGGACAACTGGGCGGCGGATTTCCTCAGCCGGTCCACCATCGACCCGGGAGAATGGTCGCTGCACCCAGAGGTGTTCGAGGCCCTTTGTCTTCGCTGGGGTCGCCCCGAAGTAGACCTCATGGCCTCCAAATTCAACCACAAGGTTCCCCTATACCTGGCCAGGGCACGGGACCCGCAGGCATACGGCGCCGACGCGCTCGTCCTTCCGTGGCGCGAATTCTCCCTTCTGTACGTCTTTCCTCCTCTCCCCCTCCTGCCACGGGTTCTTCGGAGGATCGCGGCAGAGGGCGTTCCCGCGATTCTAATCGCCCCGGATTGGCCCCGTCGGTCCTGGTACGCCGACCTAATGTTGCTGTTGGCAGACGCACCGTGGCCACTGCCCTCCAGGGAAGACCTTCTCTCTCAGGGTCCGATCTTCCACGAGCATTTAGGCTCGCTACGTTTGACGGCGTGGCTGTTGAGACCGCCGTCTTAACGCGACGGGGTTTCTCCGCGGACGTAGTCCGCACCATGATTCGTGCTCGTAAGCCCGTGTCCTCTAGAATCTACTATCTGGTTTGGAGATCCTATCTGGGTTTTTGTGAGTCCCGGAGCATCCCACCTCTCCGGTTTTCTCTTCCCACGATCCTGTCCTTCCTCCAGTCGGGTCTGGACCTGGGGCTGGGCCTCAGTTCTCTGAAGGGACAGATTTCGGCGCTGTCTATTCTTCTCCAGCGTCCCTTGGCCTCTCTGGGGCCGATTAAGACTTTTTTGCAAGGGGTGGCTCACTCTGTTCCGCCGTACCGCCCTCCGGTTTCTTCCTGGGACCTGAATATGGTGCTCTCGGCGCTCCAGTCTGCCCCCTTCGAGCCTTTGCGGGAGGTCTCCCTTCGCCTTCTGTCCTGTAAGGTCATCTTTCTTGTGGCCATCACGTCTCTCCGACGGGTGTCGGAGTTGGCGGCTCTTTCTTGCTCCGAACCTTTCCTGGTCTTCCACCAGGATAAGGTTGTGCTTCGGCCTGTCCCGTCCTTCCTGCCAATGGTGGTCTCCGCCTTTCACATCAATGAGGACATCGTCCTTCCGTCGCTCTGTCCCTCTCCTTCCCACCCCAGAGAACGGGAACTGCACCGTCTGGATGTGGTCAGGGCGTTGAGGATTTACTTGGAGGTCACCGGATCTTTTCGGCGCACGGATTCCCTGTTTGTGGTTCCGGAGGGTTCGCGCAAGGGTTTGGCGGTCTCCAAGGTGGCCATTGCCCGTTTCATTAAACTGGCGGTGTCTGAGGCTTATCGAGCCAAGGGCAGGGCTCCGCCTTTCGGCGTCACTGCTCATTCCACCAGGGCAGTCGGAGCTTCATGGGCGCAGAGGCATCGGGCCTCGGCTGAGCAGTTGTGCAAAGCAGCCACTTGGTCTTCTCTGCACACTTTCACCAGGTTCTATAGAGTGCATACGCATGCATCAGCGGATGCTGCTTTGGGCCGCCTGGTCTTGCAGGCTGCGGTTTCCTGATGCTCAGGTGGTGTTCCGCCTTGGGTTGTGGTCCCTCCCTTCTTGGACTGCTCTTGAACGTCCCAAGGTCTGTGTCCCCCAAGGAAAATGGGCGAGAAAAGGAGATTTTTGTATAACTTACCAGTTAAATCTCTTTCTCGCTCTTCCTTGGGGGACACAGCACCCACCCTTCTGTGTTTTGGTTATGGGGTTATGGTCTGGCGCCCCGTTGGGTTGCTGGCTGTTGTTTACGTTGTTGGTTGTTATCCTTTCACTACTTGGACACGCAACTGGTAGCCTCTATCTCCAGGCTGAGGGTATAGCTGATGGAGGAGGGGCTTAACAGTTTTACTTAGTGTCACGCCTCCTAGGGAGCTGAGCTATACCCAAGGTCTGTGTCCCCCAAGGAAGAGCGAGAAAGAGATTTAACTGGTAAGTTATACAAAAATCTCCTTTTTTCACCAATGTAGCTGTGTGGGGGCTTGTTTTTTGCGGAATGGGCTGTAGTTTTTATTGGTATCGTTTTGGGGTACATATGTCTTTTTGATCACTTGTTATTTTTTTTTGTTTCTGGACGTGAGGTGACAAAAACAGCAATTCTGTAATTTTTTTCGACATTGTTTTACAGCATTCACTGCGCGGGATTATTAATATACTTTATAGATCAGGTCGTTACGGACGCGGCGATACCAATTATATGTTTTTTTTAATTTATAAAAATGTTTTATGACAAATGAATGGATATGAGAAAAGACAATTTTTATTAACATTTTTATTTCTGAATTTTTTTGCTTTATTTTCACGTTTGTAACTTTTTTTTTTACACTTTTTTTTTATTTTTTATTTATCAAGACCAATCTGGATCTCAAAGATCCAGTGGGCCTGATGGCTATACAGTGCATTGCAATAGTCAGTGCTACACTTACACTAAGGCTGAATGCACACGGCTGTGTTTCACGGCCGTGAGCAGTCCGTGGAACCACGGGCTGGATTCCTGCTGAGAGCAGGAGCGCACGGCGTCATTGGTTGCTATGACGCCGTGCGCTCCCTGCTGCCGCCACAGTACAGTAATACACTGGTATAGCGGCGGCAGCAGGAAGCGCACAGCGTCATAGCAACCAATGACGCTGTGCGCTCCTGCTCTAAGCAGGAATTCAGCCCGTGGTTCCACGAACCGCTCACGGCCGTGTGCATTCGGCCTAAGGCTGATCAGATCCTCAGGGTCTGATCAGCCTTAGGTACATGGCAGCCCGGACGCCATGGCAACCATCGAGCTGCCACCATCGCAGCAGCGGTGGCCCGATGCAAGAGAGAGGGAGCTCACTCTATCCCAACCCCATGGATGCCACAGGTGGCTGCTGACCACGGCATCTATGGGGTTAAACCGATATCGGCCGTAGCAACAGTGTGTCAGCTGTAAGTTACAGAAGACACTCTCTGCTGATGGCAGCGGCTCCGTTCCTTAGCCGCTTCCATCACATCCGACAGACAGGATATGGCAGCAGGGGGCATCTGGGGGACAGTGGGGGGCACTTAAATTTATCAGAAAAATGCTGGTTGCAGGCTGTGATCTCCATGCTGGAGATCACAGCCTGCAACCAGCATTTTTCTCAATGAAGCCCTCTGATTGGTTAGTCTGCAGAGCTTCTCCGGTGTCTCTGCTCTCAGGGAGAACAGAGACTCACAGCCCTGGTAAGCAAATTGGACGTGACTGTACGTCCAAATGCAGAAAGTCACTTGCAATTTGGATGTACAGTTACGTCCAAATGCGTGAAAGGGTTAAAGGGGTTGTACGGGTTAAGAGCTGAACCCAGACATATCCCCATTTTCACCTAGGCAGACCCTCTGATATGAGTATTTCATGCTCCAATGCTCTCCCTTGCTCTACACTGTATTGCGCAGGGCAAGGGCTGTTTGTTTATATTTTTTACACTGCTAGGCAGAGGCTTCCAACTTCCCACTGATGGTAGGGTTTTAGCGTTTCCCCAACCATTTTACAGGCTAGGGCAGCGTTAAAGCAGGCCCATTAGTGCCGGTGACGTCACCGGGCTCACGGCTAGGCGGAAGCCTCTGCCTAGCTTTACCTATGGAGAGACTGCTATGTCACCGGATCTCCAGAAAAAGACCTTGCCCTGCACGATTTAGCACAGGGCAAAGAAGCGCATCTGAGCATGAAATGCTCCAATGTTCAATCAGGGAGACTACCTGGGTGAAAATGGGGATATGTCTGGGTTCAGCTCTGAACCTGAACAACTCGTTTAAGGGGTTCTCCAGGAATTAAGAAAATTAAAATCCTTAAGGCTGTATTCACACGTCCGCAATGTGTTTTGCGGATACACGGAGACACGGATCCGCAAAACACGGAAAGCGGCAATGTGCTTTCCGCATTTTGCGGACCGCACATTGCCGACATAATAGAATATGCCTGTTCTTGTCCGCAATCGCGGACAAGAATAGGACATGTTCTATTTTTTTGCGGAAACGGAAGCACGGATGCGGAAGTGCGGATCCGCAAATGTGGATGCGGACAGCACATTCCGTCCCCATAGAGAATGAATAGGTCCGCACCCTTTCCGCAAAATTGCGGAAAGGATGCGGACCCATTTTGCGGACGTGTGAATGGAGCCTAAATATTACTTTATTATAAATATATTCCCAAATACCTTCCATTTGCTATAATGGCTTGTTTTGTCTGAGGAGCAATTATTAGGAGAAATAAAATGGCCGCCGTCCTATTAGTACACACAAATCCTGTCCTAATCACACAGGAGAACAAGTTAATTAACAACACTGAGGTAAAGAGCTGCCTCATCCTCCTCTCTGCTCTACTGAATAAAGATAAGATCTTCAGCTGAATCTCTGGGGAGAGGAGACATGAATTACAGAGAGTAGGTGGGGATGAGGCTAATGAGCAGCAGTACTTATATGCAGTCTCCATTACCACAGTCTGTTCTGTCCTTCATGTCTCCTCATCAACTCCATTCCTACAGAGATTCAGCTGAAGATCATAAACCCTGACCATCAGAGAAGCTCATAAGCTCAGTGCTGTGAAGTAAATTGTTCTGCTGTGTGATTAGGACAGGTTTTGTGTGTAATAATAAGACGACAGCCATCTTATATCTCCTAATGATTGCTCCTTAAACAAAACGAGCCATTATAACTAATGAAAGGTATTTGGAAATATATTTATAATAAAGTAACATTTAAGTATTTTAATTTCCTTAATTCCCAGAGAACCCCTTTTAATGTTTTCATTTCAAACAGGATGGTATAAAAAAATCCAATAAAAATAAAGTGATGGGCTAAGGAGTATGAGAAGATTTAGATGGCCGCTTTTTCTCATGGCCTCATGCTCCTTCCTGTCCATTGTAAGGCTACTTTCACACAGGCGTTTTGGCTTTCCGTTTGTGAGATCCGTTCAGGGATCTGCCCTAATGCATTCTGAATGGAAAAGGATCCGCTCAGAATGCATCAGTTTGGCTCCATTACACCTCCATTCCGCTTTGGAGGCGGACACCAAAACGCTGCTTGCATCGTTTTAGTGTCCGTCTGACGAAACTGAGCCAAACTGATCCGTTCTGACTTACAATGTAAGTAAATAGGGACGGATCCGTTTTCTATGACACAATCTGGCACAATAGAAAACTGATTCGTCATCTAATTGACTTTCAATGGTGTTCAAGACGGATCCGTCTTGGCCATGTTACAGATAATGCAAACGGATCCGTGCGGTTGTATTATCTGAACGGATGCGCCTGTGCAAATCCATGACGGATCCGCACCAAACGCGAGTGTGAAAGTAGCCTAAGGCCAATAAGATGCATGAGCCAACCATCAATGTTCTCCTTGATGGGAGAGCTAAAGCCGCTACGAGACACCTTGGGAGCCAAGGATTAGGTGTGTTAGAATCCAACATGCCAATTCTGTTCGATTTTGTGTTAAGTTTTGGTAATTGATATTCCAGTAAGTTGTTTTACTCTATTAACTATGTAGAGTCCAACCAACTGAAGCTTAGAAAGGTGGAGCCGTGGAATAGTGTCCGGGTCACATTCAACATCCCCAGAGAAGCTGCTGAGCGTCTGCGCCTTCTCGCCCAAGGCAACAACCAGCAGCTGCGAGATCTAGGAATTCTGTCTGTCCAGATTGAAGGTATGAAGGTGTCATAAAAGGTTATTGCCATTTCATTACAGGCTATGGGCAACTGTGGGGGCATTTAGTGTTTTTTCTGTTTTTTATTTTTTATTTTTACTTAAAGGGAACCTGTCATCAACTTTATGCAGCCCATACTAACAGCAGCATAAAGTAGAGACAGGTGAGTTGATTTCAGCGGTCTGTCATTTAAAAGTTAAAAGTAAGTGGTTACCGAGGATCAACATCACAATCATTGCAGACTGGGCCTGAAAAAGAGTATCGGCCCCCTGAGAAGAGTCCTGGCTATTCATAAAGTCCTGCCCTCCCACCCACCTGCTGATGTCTGACAATGTAATACCTAGTTGTCTCCCTTTGTTTTACTTGTTTTATTACTATCACACCCCATATATTTCCAGCAGCCTTACCGTATATTAATACTGATGACCATTATTTATCTATTTCCGTGTGTTGTGAGCTACCAGTGATGATGCTCTTTTCTGCCAATCATTCTTGTTTTATGTACTATGTGTTCATTAATAAAGATTTTCAGATTTTCTTTCCTTTTTGGTATTTTGTGGCTTATATATTCTGTAGTATTCCATACTAAAAAAATCCTGTAAAAAAAAAAAATATATATAAATATTACATTTTTATACAGTGGAACTCAATGGGTGATGGATGCCATCAGTTATTGGATTATTCTGGTGATATAAAAATCTGGATTTATTATATTTTGATTTGTTACTTCTATTGTATTTCAGGAGAGGGAGCTATTAACCTAGCATTACCCCAAAATGCTGCTCAAGAGGTGAGGATGAACGGCCCAGTGGCGGCAAGCAATGCCATGAGGATTGACCCCAGCTTTGCAGTGCAGAACAGGGCAGGTATGTGTCAGCTCCTGCCCCCTTCTGAATTCAGCTACCATTTTGCTTGGCTTTTGACTAGCTACATTAAATTAACATTAATAATTGCTTTTGCAACGGAAGGTACATCTTCTTCAGACCGCAGCTAGTCATTCACTATTCAGAGTCAAATATAGCTGCAACATCAGCGCTGGTGTCACCACCACACAAAACATCACCAATATAATCTAGTGGAAATGAAAAAAAGAACACCTGGAAAACGTAATGTGATTGAGCTGAGGTTCACACAATATAAACTGCTAGTGGTCCCTGGTCATTGGTCACACATCCAAGGTGGTGCACCCTTTATTTTGGGTTCTGCAGTAGGGTGTATGTTGAGGTCATACAAATGCTGGAGATCCTCCTGTGGTATGTCATTCCAAGCTCTTTTAGCTTGGATCTGTATGTAGTTTAGCCAAGATAATTGTCTGCTATTCATGGGAGATCTGTTGCCCCTTCCAGTCCCAGATGTTCTTGAGGGGGGGAGAGATCTGGTGATCAAGCTGGCCAGGGGAGCTCCTGAAGACCCTGAAGAGTATATGTGGGCAGACGTTATCACCACATTTCCTGACTGAGTAAAAAAAACTGTGACTGCCTCCACAATATCTTGGGCTTACATAAGACTGGCCAATGTTCCCTTCACAAATACCATGTGGGAACAGCCATGGTAACTAATGGCGGTCCACACCATGACACCTGGTGTTGGTTCTGTGTGTATCAACACTATGCATGATGGCAGTAGACACTCTCCAGCCCTCAAGTGAACTCTGATGCGGCCACCGTTAGTACCAAGACAGAACCTTCTTTCACCACTGAACACTATTGTTTGCCATTCATGCCTCCAATGGGCTGTCTCGCTGCACCCGTGCGGGCACTCTTGAGAGGCAGTTTTGAGAGGTCAGTGGCAAACAAGCTAGTGGAGTGTGTGAATGCAGCCCTGCTTCAAGTAGACTGTTTCTTATGGTCTGGGTGCTCAGTAGAGGGGCTGATTTCTGATGCTGTGGCTCTCATTTGAGATACAGCAGTGATCTTGGCATGCATCTGTCTGTCTTTACTATCCAGAACCCTCTCTACATGCGTGGGTGCCCTCCTCTAACCACTGTCAACACCACTGGTGCCCTACAGAAACTTCTCATCCAACTCTTTCTGAGATTAGACAGATGGTTCATCAGTCCCACTCTTTGGTCCTTTTCAAAGTCCACTAACTGCACAAATGGTGCACAACTTTGTCTGACGTGCATAGTGAACACTTGAACAACCACCAATCAACAGTCCTGTAAAACATGAAAAAACAGTGCTGTCAGACAAAAAACAACAACAGTGATGCCAGACAGAAAAAAATGTATGTGGACCATCTATATGAAAAGTAGGTTCTTGGAACTTTGATCACTACACGTAACACCCTCCAGCATTGGCATTTCGCAAAATTGAGTTTGCAAACGCCGAATCCTTTCACAATAAAGTGTGTATGTTTTTAACTTTATTACATGACCTTGCTGGATACCTAGCCTCATAGATCTTGATTGCTGTCCTAACCCAGGAGTTAGACCTAAGTCTCTGTCCATGCAATGTGTCCGTGCAATGTGTGTGTCAAGTCTGGGGTATTTGCCGGGAGCTGAGCTGTTCCTTTCTTTGCCGTTAAGGGCAATATCTATACTACTAGTAAATAAAAAAGAACACCTAGAAAAAGTTAAGATAAAGCCTATATGAGTTCTTAATCATGGCATAATACGGTTGCTGGATACCTATCCTCATGGATCTTGGATTAGTGTAGATATTGCACCGTCCAAAGTTACCTCTTAGCTTGGGTCACCTAAACTTTCAAATATATTCACCCCCTTGTGCCTCTCTTAAAAGTTCAGTACGGTCATTAGTTAGACATTCTGGTGTTGCCATTTTTTCTGCAAAATGTTAAGTGTTCTTTGTCTACTACTGCTCAGGCCTGGTCAGGATGAACAACCCAACAACAGCCTCCATGATGTCCCAGGGACCCCATGTTTCATCAGCTATGATGGCTGCCGGTGGAAGCAACGAACTCCAGCCAAGGACTCCCAGGCCTCCTTCACAACAAGGTAAAATGGGGGAGATGAACTGTAAAGCATTCAAAGGTTTAACATATACGTAAGGCAAACAAACACAGTATCATTACCAGGGATGCGATTGTGCCTGGCACTGCAGGGTATCCTACTGCAGCACCTTCATTCTGCTAATAGGTATCCCAGAGGTTGACCCCCACAGATCCAAAATGGAGAAGCTGCCGTGACCAGTCATATGGCCACCTCTGATGAGCGAGAGCTGCAATCTAGTTGGCTGATGAGGGCTTTTTTTTATTATTTTTTATGCTCTCGCAAGCCCTTTGTTTTGCTGAGTGGGTGACGATGGTGGTCATACCCTCACTGATCTTATTAAAGGTGTTTTCTGAGAATTAAAGGGGTTTGTCCAAAATTTGTGCAGCTCCTGTACGTGTGCTAAAATAACAGTAGAAGCAATACTTTTCTCCCCTGCTGCTTCCAGCACTGTGCTCCCTGCCGCTGTTTGTTTTCCTGGTTGCGCTTCATGCACTTAGGTCACCGATGGAGCCAATCGGTGGCCTCAGCAGTGAAGTTGACCAGTGTTCCTGGCACACCGCCGCTAGAGTCAGGAAGATGACCTCAGTGGCAGGGATGACCAGAGCACAGCGCTGGAAGCGACAGGGAACAAAAGGGTTAAGTATAGCTTCTTTTGTTATTTTAGCATGTGTGCAGGGTTGCCTAAGAACTTGGGCAACCCATTTAAAGGCTATAGACACCTGTGGGCCAATTTTTTTTTATTGTATTTTACTCATTTTGGGCTAAAAATGGCTTTAAAATTTTTAGCAATTCTTTTCATACATTTGGTTAAAAATCAATGTATTTGCTGCAGACTGTCCTTCCTGAGTTACGTCAGCCGAGGACTCGTGATCTCTGATCTCCTGGACACTCATTTAAGCTGTAGTCTTATCAATTTGTTAAGCATTTATCTATAATAAGTGTTTATGAGGTCAGGAGATCAGAGATAAGACTTCACATGAGTTTTCGGCAGAGGGAACTCTAAACAAATAGACTGATTTTTAACCACATGTATCACAGAAACTGCGGGGATTTGTTTTCTAAAGACCAATGAAATTTTTTTTATTTTTAGCCCAAAATACCGTAAGTGAAAAGATTGGCTGCTTTCCTATAAAAGTGCATTTACATTGAGTTACAAGTTTTGTGTTAACAGTGAGGCCGAATCCATGTGCCTCGATGAGTGATAAATTGTTGGGTGATCCTTGTGAATTTTATCAATGTTGAACATTTGTTGATTTCATTTATAGATGGTTTTATTGTAGGAAGTTAATGATTTATTTTTGGCAGTTAATATCCCATAGATTATTTGCCCACACCTTGTTTCTCTCATTAGATATTATGGATCCCTTTGTGTCTGGCTTGAATGCTCAGCCACAGAGTCTCCCCTCCGGGTCCCTGGCTCCTCAGATGCACTCTATGCAGGGCGTTGTTGCTAATCGACCAGTCAATCCAGCCAACTTTCAACAGTTTCAGCAGGCTCGTCTACCACAACATCAGCAAGTAGCCCAAGGTCTTCGTCCTGCTTTTGCAACACCTGCACAAGTTCCTGTGCCGCCGGGCTGGAATCAACTGGCATCAGGAGCTCTACAGCCTCCTCCAGCCCAAGCAAGTATGGGGACAGTGGCCTCCAACCAACAGTGGAAGAAATCTGGTCTGGGTGGAGGTCCATTACAGCAACAACAGCAGTTTCCTCAGAGACCATCACTTTCCACAGGGCAAACACCTTCTCACCCCCCACCTCCATACCCATTCGGCAGCCAGCAGGCGTCACAAGTTCACTCCAATTTCCCTTCCATGGCAAATGCAAATCAGTTCAGCTCACCTCCAATGAAACCAATGCAGGGGGCACCCCCACGGGTGCTCACTCCATTGCAGCAGCCCCATCTCTCCAAGTCTCCTGCCTCATCTCCTTCCTCCTTTCAGCAAAGCTCTCCTGCCTCCTCCCCTACAGTGAACCAAACACAGCAGCAGGCCATGGGACCACGGGCAGGACAGGGTGGCACATTGCCCCAGGGGTTTCAGCAACAGCCTGTGAACTCTCCGGGACGCAGTGGCATGATGCCACAGGGAAGCCCAGCAGGAAACTTTATGATGCAGCAGAATCAGGGTCCACAGAATATTCACACAGGTACGTGTATATCAAAATGACTGATACAACAGAAGAAAAACGTGACCTTTGCCTTTTAGATGATGGTTCTATGTCCTAAGTTGTGATTGGTGTCTTCGGTACAGTTAAAGGGGTTTTCCGACTTCTTATACTGATGACCTATCCTCTTGATAGGCCATCAGTAGCTGATCGGTGGGATGCCTACTGATTAGCTGTTCGAGGAGGCTACGTCGCTTTGGTGAGTACAGCGCTGTGCTTGTTATCGTGGCTCCCCTAGGCCACCTGACTGATGAACGTGAAGTCACTGGCCTAGGGTAAGCCCGCTCACAGGAGCTCTGGGGTCTCCTGAAACAGCTGATTGTCAGGGGTCCCAGGTATCAGGAGAGATCATTAGTATAAAAAAAAATCAGAAAACCCCAAGTTTCCCGTGTTTCGTGAAGGGATGAGTTCCGTGTGGTACATGTCATGTAAGAAAATGTATCAAGCTTTTCATGTGTGTCCTATTGGTAGCCCACAAATGATTATCAGTAGCCAATCAGAACTATACCTGACATCACCTAACGTTGAATTTATATGGAATGTTCACCCTTTGTTTCAAGGAGTTCCCAAACGCCTTCCACCAGGTTTTCCACCAGGACAAGGAAATGCCAATTTCCTGCAGGGACAGACACCTCCCAGTACTGCAGGATCGCCGGCCAACAGTGGAGCAACACAGCCGCAGACAAATACAGCTGGACAACCAACAGGTATGCCTCATTCCGGTTCCTTCTCCATGTTTTCTTTCATCTTGTTTTGGACCATATTGCTATTAAAATTGAGAAATCTGTAAGGATATCTGCTGTATGTGTCCCAGAAGTTCAGCCTTGCCCCCATTTCTTCCTCACTGTCCTGCGTCTGGCTGTAAGACAACTGGATGCAGCACAAGCCCCCCCCCCCCCCCTTTGCGTAACAGTAGGACAAAAGATTGCTAAGCTCTGCCCCCATAATCTTTCCCCTGAAAAAAATGGGATGGCAGGAAATTAACCACTGTGTTCTATGCATAATTTCTATTCTAAAACCCTGACAAACACTGGGGACATGATTGTCTCCTGTTCAGTGTGATCGCTCATCTCTAGGTCAAAGGGGTTTTCTGAGATGTTTTAACTGATTAACTATTCTCTGGATAGGTCATCAGTGGAGGACTTACTATCGGGAACCCCGCTGATCAGCTGTTTGAGACGGCATCGGCGCTCGCTCTCCATGGTATCGCAGCTCAGCCCCCTTCACTTCAAGGCCATGTAGCCGATGAAAGTCACATGGCCAAGCCAAAGCTGCGAGAAGGCCGTGGCACAGCTTCCGGGCCTTCCCAAACAGCTTCCGGGGGGTGGTCCTGGGCTTCCGGAGCGCGATTTTCTAGTCCGCGGGTCCGGAAAAAAATAGAACATGTCCTATTCCTATCCACAATTGCGGACAAGAATAGGCAGTTCTATGGGGGTGCCGGCCGGGTGTATTGCGGATCCGCAATACAATACGGACGTTTGAATTCCTTTTAAGAATTCAATAGTGATACTGAAATTGAACCATAATCATTTCCTTTTCCATGATAAGATTTTAACCACTCAAAATTCTGACCACAGGAGATGACCTAATAAAGCAGACATGGCAAAAATGTGGTTCGTGGTGTCCTTCCAGTTCATTATTCCTTTTAATCTGTGCTAATCTCCCACCTTGCCAGCACCTTCCTCCTTGGTGGAGGGGAGCCATCGTACCTCCACGTTTTGTTAAAAATATATTTTTACAACGTAGATTTCGGGTGTCTCCCGCATTGCTTTTTAGCAAGCATTCTTGGTAACCGTTTTTGTTTTGTCACAGTTGTTGACGTGATTTTTTTTATTTATTTGGATGTTTTCAAGTCCTGTAGAGAAGCTTATGGGATAAATGCCATACCCAGAGTGTGCTGCTTTTTGATAGGGGGAAAAAACAAAAAGGTTTCAAAACCACCAGAATCCAAAACACTTTGGAGAGTTATCATTTAGTTTGCGCCAGAAAAGTGGTGTTAAAAAGTCACGAACTGCAAGAAAAAGTAGTTGCGAATGGTGTTTTTTTTTTTTTGGGGGGGGGGGGTTTATGTCACCCTTGCCACTTTTCCTAAAGGACAAGATGGGGGCACGGCCAGCCGCAGCAACAAATTTCTCTTCCTCTACGCCAGTTTTTTGGTGCAAATGAATCCAAACATCTACAGCAGCTCAGAACGGACATGGATTTCTGTTTAGGTGCATGGACTGCTTCTAATTTATAACGAAGCCTGCACCTCATCATAAATCAGGAGCACAGGGGACATAAAGAGCGGTGCAGAGCGCGCCGGTCTTGATAAATCTTCCCCTCTGGATGTACTGCATTTCACTATAGACTAACAACTGGCTGCGTTGTTTTTAGCCCAAAAAAACCAAAACCGTGCACCACCACAAAAATGTGACATTTTCCAACACAGCACTGTGTGTGTGTGAAACCAGCCTAAGGGTACAGCCATTTGTGCAGTCATGGCCAAAAGTTTTGAGATTGGCTCAATTTTGGTTTTTACAGTTTCATCTTTTGTGGCGGCATTTTTTGCATTACCTCTAGATTGTTATGAAGAGTGACTAGATGAATTGCATCTAATTGCAAAGTCATTCCTTGCCATGAAAATGTACTTAATCACAAAACCTCTATTTCCACTGCATTCAAAGGGAATGTGTCATCAGAAAATGACCTGCTATTTAAATCACTTTTTTATGTTTAACATATTTTTAAGTAATTTTGTATGATGTTTGTTTTAATTTTCCAGGTCACTTTTTATATTTAAACAAAAACAAAAAATTCAGCAGTTTTTGCACTGGCCACTATGTCTAATAATTGGCCCCCATAATAACGTTAAAAAAATATAACAAAAAAAAAATCTATCAGAAAATAAAAACAGATTTCCTTTAAGCCATGTCACAAAATGACTTTCAAATATCATTTGCGGAGGTTCTCCTCCATAACTAGTTATCAGTTAAACTTAATTTATCAAAGGGGTTGTGCCATGATTTGAAGCTTATTCACTATTCATTGATATGATATACACTCCTTGGCATTGCAATTGACGCAACAAGAAGGACAAGCCGTAAGGTTATGCAAATTGAGGAAATAGCAGATGTCTCTAAGGCTACTTTCACACTTGCGGCAGGACGGATCCGACAGGCTGTTCACCCGGTCGTATCCGTCCTTCCGCTATTTTGCCGTGCTGCTGGACCGCCGCTTCATCCCCATTAATGTATTAATTTTAGACAGCTGACTCAGAACCTCTTCCTCTGTAAAGACACATGCATCAAAATATTCAATAGTCTTCTTTCCTAACTGAGGGCCTTTTCCTTTATTTTCTTTTGTAAAAACTGAACACAAGTAATTGAGGCAGTCAGCTAGTTCTTTATCTTCTTCCATTTACCTTCCTTTTTTTGTTTTTAATTTGGTAATTCCTTGTTTTAGTTTCCTTTTTTCATTTATGTATCTGAAGAATGTCTTATCGCCTTTTTTCCCTGACTGAGCTAATTTCTCTTCTGCCTGTGCTTTAGAAGCTCTTATAACTTGTTTGGCCTCTCTTTGCCTAATCTTATAAATTTGCCTGTCATCCTCATTTTGTTTTGTTTTTATAATTACTAAATGCTATCTTTTTGTTTTTAATGATTTTGGCCACTTCTGCTGAGTACCACCGTGGTCTCTTTCTTTTTTTTTACTTTTACTGACAAGCCTAATGCAATTTTCTGTTGCCTTCAATAGTGCCACTTTTAAAGAGGACCTTTCACTAGTTTAAAAACTAACTATATCAGTGGGCAGAGCGGCACCCAGTGGTCCACCTGCACTTACTAGTATGTGTGGGCGCCGCTCCGTTCGCCCAGTATAGGCTCCGGTGTCTGCAGCTCCCTCTGTTGTGCTGCACTGATTTTTTGTATTAGGCGTGTCCCTTGCTGCAGCGCTGACCATTCGTAGCGCACAGCTCATAGCCTCATATCTGTACTCCTGGCAGAACTGGCTATTTTGGTTTTCCAGTTTACATCAGGAAGATTAAAGTCTCCCATAATGATAACTTCCCCCTTCAATGTCATTTTAGTTATTTCCTCAACTAGTAGATCATCTAATTCTTTGACTTGGCTAGGTGGTCTATATATCACACCTGCACGAGTTAACTCATGATTATCAAGCTGCAAGGTAACCCAAACGGACTCTAAATTGGTCTCGCTAACTTGTATTAAATTAGATTTCATTCTATCTTTCACATACAGGGCCACCCCTCCCCCTTCTTGCCTTCTCTGTCTTTCCTGTATAGAGAGAACCCTGGTATTGTTATATTCCAGTCATTACTCCCATTGAACCACGTCTCAGTAACAGCCACTAAATCTATATTCTCAGATGCCATTATAGCCTCAAGTTCATTGATCTTATTCCTTAAACTGCGAGCATTTGTAGACAAGAATCTGAGCTTGTCATTTCTTAACCTTTGTGCTACTGGCATCTTCTGGCATTGTTCCGGGGGGCAGTCGGACTGCTGGATTATCACTCTTTTGCCCCCCTTTCCTAGTTTAAATGCTCCTTAGCAAATACTTGGAACTGTTCACTGGGGACATTCGTTCCCTTGAGAGAAAGATGCAAACCATCTCTCTTGTACAGTTCTTTTCCATTCCAACGAGAGCTAACATGAGACACAAAGCCAAACCCTTGGTTCAGACACCATTCACCAAGCTATACATTGAATTCCTTAATGCACATCTTCCTGTCATGCTGAGGGTTATGCACAGGCAAAACTGCAGAGAATGTAACAGTTGATGCAACCTCCCGTATATCATTTCCAAGTGTTAGCAAAGCTTCCTTCACCTTTGAAACCTCATTGCAAGCCAGATCATTTGTTCCAAGATGGACAATAACATCCACCTCCCTTTCCTGCTTTGCTTGCCTAACAATATTAAGGATCTGTCGTCTATCCCTGCTAGCGGTAGCACCAGGGAGACATCTCACAACACAATTTTCCTCAAACTTCACACCTCTTATGATGGAATCGCCCACCAACAGCTGCTTACTATCAGTCCTCACCTTCTCCTTTTTGTCTTTGGCTGCAGTCTTGCATACTTTAGGCATGGGAGATGATTGTTTTTCACCCACTGTGCTTGAGCCATCCTCCATGTTGCTCTTGCACTCTGAAAGTGCTGCAAATGAATTATGGAGAGCCACAGACTGTGGGACATGTCTTCTATCAACAACTCTCAGTCTACCAGAACCTCCAGTAACCCATTTTCCATTTCTAGGGGGCCTCTGTGGCAGTGGCATTGCAACGTTCTCAGCCTGAGTTTGTTTAACGGTTAATTTACAAATCTCAGATTTCAAAAATGTGATTTCCTCCTGCATTATGGAGAGCTGTCTACAGATCAGACAGTATCCAAACCTCTGAAGAGTGGAACCTGAAATAAAAGCACAACAATTCCTGCACAGAACCAGGTCTGCCATTTTAAAGAGGGGAAAGATTATAAACAAACAAATCTTACTTGTTTAGATTGTATCCACCTCCAGATTACCTCCTGAGTATCTCCAATGCACTTATAAAAATAAGCACTTGGAAAATCAGCAAGCTATAATTAGGCAAGCTAATACTATGTGGCTATATATACACACACTCCCACAAAAGCTCCTCCCCCAACAACAAACTTAACACCTTTAAACACATTGATTTGATTGTGGAAACAGTTATATGGCCATTTCTCCAAAGTGTCCGAGGAGTTGTTTCTCAACAGGACAGCGCCAGGCGGCATGTTGCTCGTGCCACTCAGTGGCCTAAACGTGAATATCATGTCCTGCCCTGTCTCTGGACTTGTTTCATATTGAGCACATCTGGGAAGTTGTTGGTCGACAATTGCAAAGGGAGCTGTCGGCAGCAGATCTTGATGATTTGTGTGCCAAAGTGCATTTACCATGATAGAACATTCCTCAGACAACCATTAAAAACATAATTGATAGCATGCCAAGGCGTGTAAGTTTTGTGTATTTCTGAACATGCTTACTCAGAACTGAATAAGGCTACTTTCACACTCGCGTTGGGGCGGATCCGTCATGGATTTGCACAGACGGATCCGTTCAGATAATAAAAACGTCTGCATCCGTTCAGAACGGATCAGTTTGTATTATCTGTAACATAGCCAAGACGGAGCCGTCTTGAACACCATTGAAAGTCAATAGAGGACGGATACGTTTTCAATTGTGCCAGATTGTGTCATAGAAAACGGATCCGTCCTCATTGACTTACATTATGTGTCAGAACGGATCCGTTTGGCTCAGTTTCGTCAGACTGACACCAAAACGCTGCAAGCAGTGTTTTGGTGTCCGCCTCCAAAGCGGAATGGAGGCAAACTGATGCATTCTGAGCGGATCCTTTTCCATTCATAATGCATTAGGGCAAAACAATCCGTTTTGGACCGCTTGTGAGAGCCCTGAACGGATCTCACAAATGTAAAGCCAAAACGCCAGTGTGAAAGTAGCCGAAGGTGAACAAGGTGTTTTGAATATTTTGTTTCTTTTTTTTTAATTAGTTGCATATCATTAACATGTCTATCGATTCTGTGATTATTCCACAACTTTTCCTTCTTGGTGTTGCAATTTCAATGTTGAGGAGTGTAAATATCTCATTGCTAGTTTTCTGCCCCACTATGATTAGAGCGGTAGGTTGAGCATTTACTTTCCTGCTCCGTGTACTTCTCATCAGATAGTTTGCTTCCAGCCTGTTGCTAAGGTTTAGATTAGATACACATTTTGTTGTCAGATTATGCTGCCATCAAATTGAAAAAATATTTTGTGTTCTTCTTAGGTGGTCAGACGAATGGATCTTCCCACAGTCAAATGCAAGGATCACATGGGGGTCCTAATCTGATGCAGACCAATCTGATGGGACTTCATAACAACCTGAATAACCAGCAGCCAGGTGGAGGTGGGGTGGGCCAAGTCAACATTGGTGGTCTTCATGGTCAGCCACAACAAGGACCACAATCTCAGATTCTTGGCATGCACCAGCAGATAATATCTTCCCAAGGTCAAATGGTGAACCTTCCAGGACAAGCCCCTTTAAATACGCAGGGACAGCTGGTACTTTCAAGAAACCAACTTATGTCCCAGGGACAGATTTTGGGAGCATCTCAAAATCTGGGTCAGGCACCTCAGAGAATGACTCCTCCTAAGCAAATGATTCCCCCTCACAACCAGATGATGGTGCCCCAAGGTCAGACTGTAATGCAACAGAATCCTGTAATGGAGCAAGTTATGCAAGGCAACAAACAGGGATTTAGTAATCAAAACCCAGCAGGCGTGATGGCAGGACCTAGTCAGATAATAAGGGGACCAACCCCTGGTATGGCCAACAACATGTTACAGTTCCAGGGGCAAAATGTTTCCCAACAGGGTGCAGTAGGTTGTAATCCTTCACAAGGTGTTAATATGCAGGGGCAGGTCCTCCGACAGGCTGTGCCTGGTCAACATCTTCAACAGCCACATAATGAAAGCACAGCTCAAACTGGCAGTGATTTGGGTGCTATGTTGAATGACATTTCCATGCAGCAACAAGGAAACATGGCTCAGCAACACCAACAACACTTGCAGAACATGGCAGGGAATGGTGGACAGCACTTTTCAGGCCATGGTCTATCATTTGCAACTGCATTTGGTCAAGGAGGAAACGCAAATCAGCTTTCCTGTGGTCAAAACCCCAATTTCCCTGTTAATAAAGATGTTACCCTGACCAGCCCTCTTCTGGTGAATCTACTTCAGAGTGACATATCTGCCGGACACTTTGGCATGAACAATAAACAGAATAGTAACGCTGCCAAACCTAAAAAGAAAAAGCCACCAAGGAAGAAAAAGAACCAACAAGGAGAGGAACATATAAGGTAGGTAGAAAAAGTCAATATATTCAGGTATCATTATTTTCTGAAAAAGGGAACGCATGCTTTCAGGTTAATAATAATCTATAGTGGAAGCCTTGCTCTCAGTCTCATATATGCAAAGGTAAGGATTTGAAAACCTTATTCTGTATGTATTGTACTGTGTGAGGATGCAGGGTAATGAGTCCTATACGGCTCTCAAGTCTCCCTGAAAAAATGGAAACGGTCCTAGTTAGATCCCATTCACACGTCTGTGATGGTACCGTCTATGTTTCATCTGTGACACTGTTCGTGTTCCATCTGTGGTTCCATGATTTTTAGTCCTCGTTTCATCCATGGTTTTCATGGACCCATAGACTATAATGTGCATAGTAACATAGTACATAAGGCCGAAAAAAGACATTTGTCCATCCAGTTCGGCCTGTCATCCAGCAAGTTGATCCAGAGGAAGGCCAAAAAAAAAAAAAACACCTGTGAAGTAGAAGCCAATTTTCCCCACTTTAGGGGAATAAAAAATTCCTTCCCGACTCCAATCAGAATAACTCCCTGGATCAACGACCCCTCTCTAGTAGCTATAGCCTGTAATATTATTACACTCCAGAAATACATCCAGGCCCCTCTTGAATTCCTTTATTGTATTCACCATCACCACCTCCTCAGGCAGAGAGTTCCATAGTTTCACTGCTCTTACCATAAAGAATCCTCTTTTATGTTTGTGTACAAACCTTCTTTCCTCCAGACGCAGAGGATGTCCCCTCGTCACAGTCCTGGGGATAAACAGATGATGGGATAGATCTCTGTACTGACCCCTGATATATTTATACATAGTAATTAGATCTCCCCTCAGTCGTCTTTTTTCTAAAGTGAATAACCCTAATTTTAATAATCTTTCAGGGTACTGTAGTTGCCCCATTCCAGTTATTACTTTAGTTGCCCTCCTCTGGACCTTCTCCAGCTCTGCTATGTCTGCTTGTTTACAGGAGCCCAGAACTGTACACAGTACTCCATGTGTGGTCTGACTAGCGATTTGTAAAGTGGTAGGACTATGTTCTCATCACGGGCATCTATGCCCCTTTTGATGCAACCCATTATCTTATTGGCCTTGGCAGCAGCTGCCAGACACTGTTTTTTGCAGCTTAGTTTGCCTGTTTATTAAAATTCCTAGATCCTTTTCCATGTCAGTGTTACCGAGTGTTTTACCATTTAGTATGTACGGGTGACTTGCATTATTCCTTCCCATGTGCATAACTTTACATTTGTCAGTGTTAAACCTCATCTGCCACTTATCTGCCCGAGCCTCCAATCTATCCAGGTCCCTCTGTAGTAGTATACTGTCCGCTTCAGTGTTAATTACTTTACACAGTTTAGTGTCATCTGCGAAAATTGACACTTTACTATGCAAGCCTTCTACAAGATCATTAATAAATATATTGAAGAGAATAGGGCCCAATACTGACCCCTGAGGTACCCCACTAGTGACAGTGACCCAATCTGAGTGTGTACCGTTAATAACCACCCTCTGTTTTCTATCATTGAGCCAGTTACTTACCCACTTACAGACGTTTTCTCCCAGTCCGAGCATTCTCATTTTATATACTAACCTTTTATGTGGTACAGTGTCAAATGCTTTGGAGAAGTCCAGATACACGACATCCATTGATTCGCCGCTGTCAAGTCTAGAACTTACCTCCTCATAGAAACTGATTAAATTAGTCTGACATGACCTATCCCTCACGAAGCCATGCTGATATGGCGTTATTTGCTTATTTCTGTTGAGATGCTCTAACATAGCATCTCTCAGAAAAGCTTCAAACAGTTTACCCACAACAGATGTTAAACTTACCGGCCTATAGTTTCCAGGCTCTGTTTTTAGGACCCTTTTTGAATATTGGCACTACATTTGCTATTTTGCATGAGGGACAAAATAGGGCATGCTTCCATGGTGTCACTTCAGACCCACGGTCAACCACTGATGTGTAAATACACACATTAAAGTCAATAGATGCGTAAGCAATCCATGGAGACCATGGACAGCACATGAGTCACTCATGTGTTAAAGAGGCCTTAGGGTTCTCTCACACAGTTACCTAAAAGTGTCCTTTTTTTAATCCCTTGGCGACCTCAGTTGTACATGTACGGCGGAAGTCACCACTTTAAAGATGGCGCCCACTCGTGCGTGCAACGGTCGCCATAGCCACTGGGTTTCTTCTGTTTCAAACAGCAGAGACCTACGGCAGATATATGCGATCAGTCCTATGGCAGATCGCATACATTTAACACCTCAGATCCCGTGGTCAATTGTGACCACGGCATCTGGGTGGTCTGGAAGCAGGAGCCGCGTGCGGCATCTGAGTGGTCTGGAAGCAGGTGCCCATAACAGCGTTCCTTGGCTGAGATCGTGGAACCTGTCCCGTTACAGTAATAGCCCGAAGCCTCAAGCAAGCTTCGGTAGCTATTACTATAATATACCAATACAGGCCAGCAGGTGGTAGCACTGCATTAGTATATTGTAAAGAGTGTTCTATGATCTCTATATAGCCATCACACAATGGGCAATCTAATGATTGCCAGTTATTGTCTCCCAGGGCGACTTAAAAAACTAAAGATAAATACATAACCAATAAAACATACACATCATGGGCATCCCCATGTGCGAACACGCCCATGCTATTTAAATATAACAATATTTATCCAATATGGTGACTGGAGCAATGGAAAAAAATAAAATAGCCAATTCGAGTATTAATCAAGTACTTATAAGAAAAAGCTAATTAAAAGAACATTTTCTATAAAAACTCATCAGCTCCCCTCCCATCAGTCTCCCCCAGTGCCATCAGTTCCCCCTTCCTTGTGCCATTAGTTCCTCCCCCTAGTGTCATCGGTTCCCCCTCCAATGCCACCAGCTCCTCCTCCAATGCCACCAGCTCCTCCTCCAATGCCACCAGCTTCCCCATGTCATCAGTTTCTCCTCCCCCAATGCCACTAGCTCCTTCAATGCCATCAGCTCTCCCTAGTGTGATTAACTCCCCCCAGTGCCACCAGCAGCCCCCACTGCCATCAGTATCCCCCACTCCCCCTCCTAGCCATCAGTGCCCAGCCACAGTACCAGTGAACTAAAATACTTACCTTTCCTGTAGGGGCACTGACGACACTCCAGAGATCTTCCATCCTCTTCTTCACGTGCTGCACTGGGACCTGACATCACACAGCATCAGGTCATAGTGCGTGCTTGCGGGCGTACGTCAGGATCCAGTGCAGAACTGTGCGGGCAGGCGGGTGACCACGGAGCGTGAGTAATAGCAAGCTCTTCACTCACACTCCATGCTATCACTTAAAGTACAGATCGCCCTGCAAAAAATGAGCCCTTGTACAGCTCTGTGCATATAACTACAAAAAACGTATAGGGGTCAGATTATGGCGATGAAAATAAAAAAATTCTTTTGTTCAAGGTTTTTATTTTTTTTCAGTATTAAAATGCTAGAAAAGCTATACAAGTGTGGTATTGTTGTATTCGTACTAACCCGGCGAATAAAGCTAAAAGGTCAGTTTTAACTGGGTATAAACGAAACCATTCCAATTCCATCCGATTTGGAATTTTTTTCCAGCTCCCTAATACATCATATGCTATATTAAATAGTGCCATTAGAAAGTACAACTTGTCCTGCAAAAATAAGCCCTTATAAGGCTGTGTGAACAGAAAAGTAAAAAAAGGTTATGGCTCTGGGAAGTGAAAAACAAAAACGGAAAATCGCACGGTCCTCTAAGGGTTAAATACCTGACCGTGGCATGTAAGTGGTTTTACTGAAGGAGTTTGCTCTTTCTGTGATCCCATTGAGATCACAAGAGGGCTGATGGGTTTTCATAGCAGACACGGACCTGACGCTGGCCTGCCATGCACATATAAGGCCCCATGCACACGGCCGTGTTTCACAGCCGTGTGCGGGCCGTGGAACCGCGGCCTGGATCCCTCCTGAGAGCAGGAGCGCACGGCGTCACTGGTTGCTATGACGCCGTGCGCTCCCTGCTGCCGGCACAGTACAGTAATACACTGGTATAGATCATACCAGTGTATTACTGTATTGCGGCGGCAGCAGGGAGCGCACGGCGTCATAGCAACCAGTGACGCCGTGCGCTCCTGCTCTCAGGAGGGATCCAGGCCACGGTTCCACGGCCCGCACACGGCTGTGAAACACGGCCGTGTGCATGGGGCCTAACTATAAGGTTCTGCTAGGGGTATGAGCCTATAGACTGTCTATGACTATACCAAGGACAGGCATAATACACTGTAATAGAGAAGTATTATAAGGAGCAATCGGAGCAGCACAAAGGGAATTCCTGACCCACGCCGTACATGTATGGCATGCTGATCGGGCGGGGTCCGGCTGTATCCACCAGCATTGGTGAAAATTCCAATGCTGGTTGGTTAACGCCAAGGATGACCAGTGGATCGAAGTGGTTTATTGAGGGAGATGGCTCCTTCTCTCTACCCATCGGCAGGATGCTGATGGCTTCCAAAGGCCTTGGGGACTACCAGATACAGAGTCCCTGGTAGTCTGCAGTATTCTGTCACGTCGTGGATCCCAAAAGTCTTTGTTTTATTAGTAACTAGTGTTGAGCGAACTTGTATTTTAAGTTCGGCTTCTAAAGTTCGGGTTATCGAAAAATCGCGTTATGGATTCCGCTACCACGGACCATAACTTATGGTCCGTGGTAGCGGAATTCATAACTCGATTCTTTGATAACCCGAACTTTAGACGCCGAACTTAAAACACAAGTTCGCTCAACACTAGTTACTAATAAAACAAAGACGTTCTTGGAATTGTTTGGGATCCACGACGTGACAGAATACTGCAGTGATTCTCTAAGAAGCCATGTGAACGTGAACGTGGTCAATAATACCGCAGAAATAGGAATCGCTCTGATAAAAAAGTTTAACGAATCGATCAGGAACGAACAACAAAAACGATTCTTGTTGAGGGTAGTCGAGCATCACAGAAAAGTCGTGGCCAAGCTAACAAAAGAAGGGATTGCATCGTTCAAAGTTGATTAATATAACACATGTTTTGCCTATCATACCACCTATTAATCTTAGTGTCTAGTTTTAATATTTTAAGTTTGTGATTTCTAGTTTTCCCAACAAAAGTAATTAACATTGAAAAATCTTATTTTTTGCCTACTTTTACAAAACTGCAACCTCTAAATATTATCCAATCTTCTTGAAATTTGGCATATATATCTTTTACATCACTGACACTTGGGGCATTAGCAAAGTCTGCAAAAATGTTACATTTTATTTTTTTCCATTACAAAATGAAACACCCTACTGTCGGGTCAACACTCTCAGTACACCCAGGGCCGGCTCCAGGTTCATGTGGGCCCTTGGGTGATAAATCCCAGTGGGCCCCCATGAGGCATTTTTTTACATTGACATGTCCCCCTGTGGCTCCTACACGGTATAATGACCCCGAGTGGCCCCTACACAGTATAATGACTACTAGTAGCCCTTCACACAGTATAATGACTACTAGTGGCCCTTCACACAGTATAATGACTACTAGTGGCCCTTCACACAGTATAATGAACCCCCCCCCCCCCACTGTATAATGACCACCTGTGGCCCTGCATTCAGAATAATGACCCCCAGTCGCCCCCACACTGGGGGTTATACTGTATGGAGGGGGCACGAGGGGTTATTATATTTAATGGGGCCTCTGGTGGTCATTATGCTAAATGGAGGGTCAATGGGGATCATTATACTAAATGGGGGGCACTGGGAGTCATTATACTGTGTAAGGGGCCCTCACAGTGTGATGAATGACCCCCCCAGTGGCCCCCTCACATGCCTATCATTGCAGGGGAGCCGGTGGTCCTGTCATTCACTAACCGCAGCTCCCTGCGCTCCTTCTCTCCGGCGGCCGCTGCAGCAGTGAGCCAGGCCTGGAGGAGAGAAGGAGATGTGCAGTGATGTAGCTAGAACTGACTGGGCCCCACAGCAAATTTTAGTACGCCCCCCTCCCCCCCCCAATGTGGGTTCACATCACGTTTTTCCTGTCGGTTTGATGTATACAAATGTGCAGCACTCCACGTTTTTGTATCCTGCAGAGTCAAGTAAAAAATGCATACGTTAACGTATGTTTTTTTTACAATGGAACTGTATGGTGACCGGACGCCACTGTACGGCATCAGTCTGAGGCATCTGGTAACGCATATATTTTTGGTATACATTAAATGGATGGAACAAATGGGATGTGAACCCAGCCCTAGTGTCAGAATAAGCACCAGTACACAGCAGAGCAGCGTGGCGTAGAGGGGAGGCCGCCATGTACTGACAGAGCGCTACCTGGTCCTGGTGGTCAGGGATGAGGACTGTGTTTCCCAAGGATCATTTTCTACTGGGAAATACAGGGCACAGTATAATACACTAGAATCTATATACTATAAAGATATTAACCCTACCCCCAAATAATAATACAATTAGGGGGTCATTTATTATATACAAATACATCTATATTAGGAGTATTTCTGAGACAGATTGTGGTGCAAAGGTCCTTAACACCGCAATCTGTATCTTTTCTCGCTCATGCCAGGTCTAAAAAAAAGTGGTGTGGGCAGGGAAAGGGATACAGTTATGGCCATGCAGTTATTGGATACCACCGCCATATAGTGATAACACCGCCATACAATGATAAAACCACTATACAGTGACCGGATAAAAGGGTATAAGAGGGCACCGTACAGGGAATGACTATGGGCACTGCACAGGGTGTGGTAAGAGGGCACAATGCAGGGTATAAAGGGGCACAGTACGGGGTGGGGGGCACAGTCACATGACCCTGTGACGTTAGAAGGTCCTTATGGTGAATGCTGTTCAGATGCCACCATAATGAGAGGCAGAGGAGTGAGACAGGGGCCCTGGATGGACAGGAGGGGTGGGCACAGCATGTAGGGGGAAGGGGCTCTGAGGGGGATTCATACAAGAAGTAGGGGCAGGAGGTCTGTGCAGGGCAACAATAGGAGATAGGAGGGTGGAACAGGAGCTCTGGATACATGAGGGAGGAAAGGAGACAGCAGGGGCCCCATGAGGAAGGGATATGGGAGGCAGGGGCAGGTGTCATGGAGGCAAACTGCTTAATGAGGCAGTAAAACAACTAAATAGAATGAAGCAGCAGCAGATTGAAGATGTCCCCCCCTTTCCTTCTGTCCCACAGACAAGAGACGGTCACAGTGCAGACTCACTCACAGCTCCAGCCCTCCGGTCTCTCTCCTCAGGCAGCATGTCCTGTGCAGAGGGGGCGTGTCCTGTGTAGAGGGGGTGTGTCCTGAGTCTCTGCAGCTCAGAGGGCCCACCAGGGGGGTACTGCGTAAGTGAAATGACAGCAGTGAGAGCTCCCATCTGTATTGATGGAAGTGCTCATAGCAGCTCAGTGGGCCCCCCCAGGAGCATTGGGCCCCGGCACTTGCCCGGGGATGCCGGGTTATGACGCTGGCCCTGAGTACACCCCTCCATAAATTTCATGATATAGGAGTACCTCAGGGTCTGTTCAAATGTGACATGGCACCTGAAGACCATTCTAGTGAAATCTGCCCTAATGATGCTCCTTCCCTTCTGTGGAAAACACGCTTCTTGTGGGAGTGTGATTTCCCGTTATGGACACTGCTCCTTTCACAGGACCGTAAGCAATATAATGATTTATAATGCTATGTGTTTGCCTGACCTTGCATATGCTGAATTGTGCTTACATAGTGTTGTCAGTATAAGGGCTTGTTCACATGACCGTTGCCCGCCCGTGCTGTGGACCGCATATTGCGGTCCGCAATGCATGGGCATCGGCCGTGGGACTGCCGCATGCGGTTCGCGACCCCATTGACTTGAAATGGGGTCCGCGATCCGTCCTTTCCGCAAAAAGATAGAGCAAGTTCTATCTTTTTGCGGTGCGAAGGCACGGATGGAGCCCGCGGAATGCACACGGACTGTGCCCCATGTATTGCGGGCTGCAATACGGCAACGGCCATGTGAACAAGCCCTAATTCAGTAGATGCAAGGTCTAGCAGAGACGCATAGCATTATAAATTGAAAGGAGCAGTGTCCATAAAGTTAAATCACGCTCCCACACTAAGCATGTTTTCCGCACTGGACATGCTTGTCTGAAATTTGATTTGGGCTACATTCACACGACCGGTCCACAAATCACGGATACCGGCTGTGTGGATGTAGCCGGCCCTATGATAGAAATGCTATTGCGGACAAGAATAGGACATGCTCTATCTTTTTTACGGGGCCGCGGAACAGCTCTACGGATGCGGACAGCACACTGTGTGCTGTCCACATCTTTTTCGGCCCCATTGAAATGAATGGGTCTGCACCCGTTGCGCAAAATTGCGGAGCCAAAAATACGGTCGTGTGAATGCACCCTTAGGGTTAGCAGAGAATTTAAAGGTGAAATTAGAGGCTTGTGTGAAAATGTGATATACTTTTACGTCAAATGTATGCAGAAATATAGAAAACTTTGAAGGAATCACAAAATTTCAAGCGCCATTGTATATATGTAGTGTTTCCTTCCTAAGTATATTTATTTTTCTTTAATGTCTGATCCCTTTTTGTAATATTACCCTAAGTTATCATCTGTCAGCTTTTGTCATGTATATTTTAAAAAAAGCAGCAAGTATCAAGAACATTTTGTCTTTCTTGCCAGCATCGGTGAGACTCGTATGGAGGACTCTGATCAGACTGGGATAAGTGGTGAGCAACTGGGAGCCCTGGAGGCTGGACAGAAGCTTTCAGATTTCACTAGCAGGCCGTCGGGTGAGAAAGTCCAGGCATCTATAGCCAATTTTATATTTTGAGTAGGCTATGATGTTTTCAACATTAATTTATGTTATCATTAAAAAGGTTTTCCTCAGGATAGGTCATCAGTATCTGATCGGTTGGGGGTCAGACATCGGGGACCCTGCCGATCAGCTGTTAGAGAAGGCAATGGGGCTCCTGTGAGTGCCGCGGCCTTCTCTCAGCTTTTCCTAGGAAATGACAACACATCATCGGTCTTGTGGCCTAGGCACAGCTCATCCCCATAGAAGTGAATGAGGCTGAGCTGCAATAACCAGCACAGCCACTATACGCTGTATGGTGCTGTGCTTGGTGAGCTGAGAGAAGGCAGCGACGTTCACAAGAGCACTGCTGCCTTTTCAAAACAGCTGGTCGGCAGGGGTCCTGGGTGTCGGACCACCACCAGCGAAATACTGATTACCTATCCAGAGGAGAGATCATCAGTGTTAAGATGTCGGAAAACCCTTTTAATGTTATCAGTAATGTTCACATATAGGAAAGCGGGGGGCACAGATGACATGTCTTCTCCATCTCAGCTGCTTGCTACTGGAAAACTGGTGATGTCATGGGTTACCGTGACAGACCCAATATTCTGACGGAGTGGACAGTGCAGATTGTGATGTACCTACGTATGTAATCTAGTTCTTCGTTTTCTCTATCATGAACACAAACCACAAAATGTTGGATTTAAAAGGGTTTTCTGAGATTTGTATACTGATGACCTGTCCTCAGAATAGGTCTTCGGTATCTGATCGGTGGGGGTCTGACACTTGGGACCCCTTCCGATCACCTGTTTGAGAAGGGCGAAGCCTTCTTGCAACTTACCAAGCACAGCACCGTGCTCGGCATATCGCTCAACCCCTTTCACTTGAAAGGGTCTGAGCTGCTCCTAGGCCACGTGACCGACGAACTTGTCTCTGGCCTAGGGAGAGCTGTGAGAAGGTCGAGGCACTATTAAACAGCTGATCGGCGGGGGTCCCAGGTGTCAGCCCTCGACTGTTCAGATACAGATGAGCTATGAAACCCCTTTAATTCTTTCTCTCACCATGATGAACCCCATTAAACCAGGCATAGTGACTGGTACGGCTGATCATGGTGAGTAAAATGAGCCCCTTCTCTCTTCAATCAGTATAACTGACGCAGAGAAATTCTTATTTTTTAGGAGATGCACGGAGGAGCTCACATAGCGCTTCGGAGCACCACTTCACCTGTGCCTCTCCTTGTTGCCGGTCTCCCTCCCAGTGAGATTTACAGAGCCAGGCATCCTCACTGCTCTGGCTAGCTCTGAAATCTCACGCGTGCGTTGGTGACAGTGTCTTCTGCGCATGTGCAGTGGGGAGGATTGCAATGGATCCTCACTGTGCTGACCCGTGCAGAATTTCAGGGCATTGGAGCAGTGACGAGCCCTGACCCTTTCAGTCTCACTGGGAAGGGCAGTGGCAATGGGGAAAGGCGGAGGTGAAGCGGTGCTCCGTGGGGCTAGGCCAGCCACTTGGTGCTCTCAGCACCTCAGTTGCATACACCTAAAAATAAGAATTTCTCTATATTGGTAACACAGATTGCAGAACGAAAAGGCTCATTTTAGTTGCCATGATCAGCTCTACCAGGCAGTATTCCTGGTTTACTAGGGTTGATCATGGTGACAGATGCTCTTTAAAGAGGACCTTTCACCACTCCTGATGTCTGTTTTAATAGCTTCATGCGTTCCCCATGTAATAACCATTCTGGAGCATCTATTCTTATGGCTCTATGTTGTGCCATTCCTGTATTATTCCTGCTAGAAGTTATAAATACGTTATAAATACATTGCTATTAGCCTTCAGTAAGGGTACAGAGGGGAGGTAACCAGCTGTGGATGTGTACCTGCACTCTACCAATCAGTGCTGTCATTTTTCAGACTGTGCAGGTACACACCCCCAACTGGTTACCTCCCCTCTGTACCCTTACTGAAGGCTAATGGCAATTCATTCATAACTTCTAGCAGGAATAATAGATTAATGTGACAACATACAGACATAAGAATATATGCTCCAGAATTGTTAGTACGTGGGGAATGCATGAAGCTATTAAAACAGACATGTCAGGAGCGGTGAAAGGTCCTCTTTAAATGGGTTGTCCAGTTTCCTATATTGATGACCTGTCCTCTGGATAGGTTATCAATATCAGATCGGCTGGGGTCTGACTCCCTGCACGCCTTGGATCAGCCAATTGAAGAGAATGCAGTGTTCTTTTCACCGTTTACCTGCTCATCAACATCGCAGCGGTGAGCTGGTGTAATTACAGCTCCACTGTCCCATTCACTTCAGTGGAAAGGAGCAGTTACACGCAGTCTGCTTCCTCCCATTAAAGTGACTGGGATGGAGGAGCTGCAATTGCACCAGCTCGCTGATGACATGTTAACGGCGAGCAGGTAAACGGTGAAGAGAACGCAGTGCTCACATGAGTGCTGTATTCTCTTCTAACAGCTGATTGGGGGGTGCTAGGAGTCAGACCCCGCCAATCTGATATTGATGACCTATCCTGAGGATAGGTCATCAATATAGGAAACTGGCCAACCCCATTAAGCTAACAGAATCAATTTGCTAGATGTGTAAAGTGGTTTTACCTTTTGTAAGAATTATAATCTATGCTTCACTTCCCTGCCACCTGGCCAGAACTTGTGGGCCACTGTGGCAATTTTTAATAATCCATACGACAATCCAGCTGGTTTGGCTAGAGTTAGTCTTGTCTTATTAACAGAGATTGCAGCTGGTTTCAATGAGAAGCTACAGTTCTTGGGCATCACATGTGCAAGTTGTGCATGTATCCCATTTCTTACAATCTTATTTCAGGTTATCCAGCCCAGGGGATTGATCAAAGGCAACTTCAGCAGATTCCACCTCAGTTAATGCAGCTGGGACAGCAACAGGGTCAAAGCGGACAGACTCCTCCACAGCAAATGATGATGATGCTGATGATGCAGCAGCAGCAGCAACAAGACCAAAAGCCAGTGAAGCTTCCCTTACAACAAAATGTCTTCAACCCCCGGGCAGCTATGAACACTGATGTGCAGAGGATGCCCATTCAGCAAGGTGGAAATATACCTGTTATGGTAAATTTACAGGGTGTTGGTTCTATACCACCTTCGCCAGACAAGCAGAGGATGTCTATGGTGTCCAGTGCACCATTAGGAAGCAATATTAGAAAGGTGGGATTCCCAGATAGTGGGCAGAATCAATCTGGATCACCTCTAGGTGATGGATCTTCAGCAGCTCCTCTTCCAGATATTCCTGACCTCCCCACAGCATCTGGACCCCAAGGCAACATGGCATCACACTTACTCATCTCTCAAAATCCATTGATGATGGCTGGAGCTAAGCCAGGTGCTCCTTCTGCACTCTCTCTGGGACAAGGAACAAGCCCTCAGCAACAGCACTCCAACACCATGGCTGGATCTCATGGGCACCATTACCAAAGTGTGCAGACTCCATCACAGTCATCAAGGCCTAAGACACCCAATAGGGCAAGTCCCAGACCTTATTACCCTCAGACTCCCAATAACCGCCCACCTAGCACAGAGCCTTCTGAGATTAGCCTCTCTCCAGAAAGACTGAATGCCTCTATAGCTGGTCTCTTCCCTCCACAGATCAATATTCCATTACCTCCCAGGCCTACACTAAGTCGAGGTTTTGATCAGCAAGGTTTGAACCCAACTACCCTAAAAGCCATAGGACAGGCACCACCTGGCCTAACTGTGAATAGTCAGCCTTTCGGTACACATACAAATAAAATGGATAACGGTTCAGGAAAACCACCGAATGCAGGTGCCAACAAGCGAGCAAGCCCAAGCAACAGCAGACGCTCAAGCCCTGCCTCAAGTCGTAAAACAACACCAAGCCCTGGTAGGCAGAATTCCAAGTCTGCAAAAATGATACTTGGAGGACCACAAACCCCTGGTGTTCTGCACAATGTGGAGATGCAGCAGAGGAACATGGTGGCCGGCCAAATGTCCATGCAAAACCCTGTAATTGCTCCTCCGATTGGGCACTATCCTCCTATTTCTATACCAAGTGCAGCGGTCATTACCGAGGAAATTAAAGAAAATCCTAATGTGATTCCAGAGAGCGACACACAGATAGTGCAGGTGGTCTCTAAAGAACCTGCTACAACAGATTATAAAGTAGGTGTTCACCAAGAAACAAAGATGACATCTCCTGAAGAGCTTTCTAAGAAAGATGCAGCTGTACACAGATATCCCAAAGCCTCCGAGTGCTGAAGACTTGGCTGCCATTTCTCCGGCCATGAGGGATGCCCCAACATCATTGAGTCAGTTACTTGACCATTCAAACTCCCCCAATGTAAATATTAAGCCCCCAAATTCAGCACCTGAAACATCGCTCATTCAGAGCCCCACAGAGGACACAAAAAATGAAATTGTAGCTTTACCAGGAGATGCATTAAATAAAGATGCCCATTGTATTACCAACCCACAGCAGTATACAGAGCCCAGTCCTGCTCAGTCAAGGTTGGATACAGTGGAGCCTAATGCTAATGTACAACTGAACCTCCCTGGCGCATCCCTGAAGAGACCTGCTGGTCCCACGACTGTCTCTAGTACTTTGCCTCCTAGCCAGATTACTGTTTTTGTGGCATCAAATCCTATCACCACTTCTGCAAGTGTATCAGCTCCCATGGCTTCTCATCTGCAGCCCAATTTGGTACCAACCGTGGTTACTATGCCAAACGTGGGAAATAAAGTAATTGTATCTGAAGGACAGGCATCTGTTCAGTCTAGTAGTCGACCGCAGTTTATCACTCCGGTCTTCTTTAATTCTTCATCCATCATCCAGGTAATGAAAGGATCTCCGCAAAGTAATATACCTACTTCCAACACTAACTTGATGCCTCAGTCTGTCGCAGTTGTAGGACCTTTGCATATTTCCCAAAATATTCAGTTCCCTGGGCCACCCTCTTCTTCTGCTCCTACCAGTAATAGCCCTAGCCTACCAACCACCCGACCAGGCCTCATAAGCCCAGTACAAAGTACACCCCAATTTACACCATCCCAGTCATCTTCATCTCTGCCACTACCACCTGCTCCAATGCAAACCAGCTCAGAAGACAACAGCTCCCAGGTGGGGAAAACTCCAGAATTGTCTCCTGCACCACCAAAACCTACATCACCAACCCTGGACAACAACCTGGACATTTCTATAAGCAAGGACAGTCAGCTTGCCAAGAAAGAGACTGATGACATGACAGGCTCTGTTCCTGAAAGCTCTGATGTAAATGGTCTCTCTGTTAGTACACCTGGAGGCACCATACCACAAGGCGGCCATGTTTCTTCTGAGAACAATAGTACTTCTGTGCTTTCCTTGGATCCTATGGGTCCTATAGTGAACACTCCTGTCGACCTTCTGACTTATCCTTCTGATCCCCTAATGTTGACTGAGAAAAACAGCGAAGTCACACTAGCAGAACGGATCAGCACCACCTTTGATGAAACCGTTCCAGAACAGATCTTAGAAACAGGTACGCCATATGTAATTGATGGTTCTTAGAAGCTGTCGTTTAACGTTATTTATGGTTCAGTTTTGCTGTTTAATTCTATAACACAAGCTCTGCATTCAGTCTGGATGTGGTATGGTGATGTCAGCAAATCCAATGATGGTTTTCAAGATCTTTGCTTGTGGTCATTCAGTAAGAAGCATTATTGTCTGCTTCCAGAGGATGCAATTCTGTCCTGGACATCACATGGCCAAGACTGGGTTTTATCCTCTGGAAATAATAAGGGTAAATTACATCATGTGGAATAGCTACAGAAATTATCTGTAAAGAATAAAATCAAGGCAACTGGACTTACTGTAAGTCCAGTTGCCTTGATTTATTCTTTACAGATATACCATGACCTGGATAAATGAGAACCTTCACAGACAGCTACAGAAATTGTATAGGAAAATTATAACCCCAGCTTTTCCATTTTTTTTAACCAAAGAAAAACAGTGTGGGTGAGATTTATCAAAACTGTCGCAAAGGAAAACTGGCTTATTTGCCCGTAGCAACCGATAAGATTCCACCTTTCATTTTCCAAAGGAGCTCTGAAAATTGAAAGGTGGAATATAGTTGCTATAAGCAGTTAAAGGGCCCTTTACACGGGCCGAGAATTGCATAGATCATCGCTAACAAGAATTCATAGTAACGCTCGTTAGTGATGATCTGGAGTTGTCTATGTACCGCCGATTACCCGATAAACACTCGTTCATCGGTTAATTGGATCGTTTGTGCGAACACAAAAATCCTTGTTTCATGACAGCAGATTGTGCAGTGTAAACAGGCTCTTTTGCCGAGAAATAACAAGTCGTTATGGGGAAGAGAGATTACATTAGCTATCACTCCTCCCCATCTCTGGAGGACATGTAAATGCAGTGGTCTCTTCCACCAGCAACCAGCAGATTGTCCTTCCCGACAATCTACTGTAATATCGTCCCGTATAAAGGGACCTTTAACCAGTTTTCTTTTGCTCCAGTTTTGATAAATCTCTCCCAAGGGGTTTTCCTAATAACCATCTTTCACCTAGTCACAGGATCTGTCAGAACCGAGGGTTTCCCCAGATTCCTGGTATGGGTGTTGGAGTTGTACTAAGGAGTTCCCAGTTCCCCTTACGTCCTGCCACTCCTTACATGGCTGGTGAAGTCATGAGTTCAGATCCCTGTACTAGTGATCAGTTGTGTCCGCCAGGATTGAGCATTTATTTGCCGGTTGATAGCCTCTGACCATAAGCCCTATTAGGATATATGGACATTAAAGGAGATCCCCGTTTCTGGCAGACCTTGTTGAGCTGTCCTTGTATTATGAGGATGGCCATTCATCTGAATGGCTGCCCTGTAATACTACATATTCCTTCCCGGTGCAGGAGATATGCTAGGCTGGCCACAGATTCCCTTTTTGTCTGGAATTTGGGTTCCAGGAGATCACCTCATTGCATGGCGACCACATTTTGAAAGGGGCCTGTGATGAGACAACTCCTGTGCATTAGGACTGCTTAGGACCCTCCTCCATTTGCCAGAATCACATAGGTAGCCATTTTTTTGCAGCCGCCGCCACCGGGGCATTGTGTGGCTGCCCATGGATTCCTCTAGATATCACCAGGGGGTAAAAGAAGCCTCACTCTTCTTGTTGAAAAGGGGTGGTCATCGGTAGACATCACCTTTTAAGATAAGTGAAGAATACTTATTGTGGAAAACCTCTTCAACATTTTTAATAGATATAACGGAAATTATTACTAAGCTAATGTAAAATTGGGGACCTGTTCAGAAATGGATTACAGGTTGTGCATATAGGAAGTGGAGTGTACAGTAATAGACGCTCTTTCTAATTAAGATCAGTTGCACTTGTACTATATGCAGGATTGTAAGTGGATGTACTCTTAGTGGCCAGTGAGACCACCTTGTCGACTCTGAGACCTTTCCACATTCATGAGTGGTGAACTGAGATTTCCCAGTATGGCACGTGGCTCCGTGTTCTATAATCCTGACTGTCCAGATCCATGTGTTCTCCTAATGGTTCTCCTCTTTTATTATGGTCGCCATGAATATTTATTGTAGAATCTTCAATCCTTTTAACTATGGAACCATGGCACGGCTGCGTCTTCCCCTCCTTCTCCTCCCTGCTACTTTTGGTTGCCTTTGGTTCAGTGGACAAAAGCCTCACATTGTTTTTGGAATATTGCTAAAAGTCCGTTTTGTGGCTTCTTTTCTTTCAATTCCTTTCTTCTCTTTGTTAACCTTCCCTTGACAAAGCTCCTTCTGAGAACACTGGGCAGGAGGAAGGAGCAGTCAGTGACAAGCAAAGTGTTCCAGACACTGTAGGTAAGATGTTTGTCATCTAATGGGTTTTCCTGGCCCTGAAGGTTCTACATCTCCATACTTTTCAGGTTTTTGGTTTGCCTCAACATGCATTGGACGTCACATGTGAATACCATCTCTGAAAGACTTGTGTTTTTCAGTCAGTCTTATTTTCTTCCTCTGAGAGAGAAGTTTTCTGGCAGCTGCTTATTCTTCTCATAGCATAGACATTAGTACAGTGGTTATCTATATTGTCTGGGGCAGTGTCCACACCTGGCTGTTGTCCCTTGGCATTTCTGTTTGTCACTGATAAACCCGGGGCAAAAAATAACCAGGATGTGGCCTACTTGTTGGATTCCTGGGCATGATGGTAGGTTATGGCGTCACCAAGGGTCAAATGCTTATGGTCAGGTCCAAGGAAACCATTTTCACAGCAGGTCTTCAAACCAAGTAGAAGTCCATAGATTTCATGCCATCTGCACAGTACGTATCTTCTACATTCCTCTGCGCTAGACATTGTGAAATCATGGGTTTGTGAAGCATATGATATAAATATGGTGATCCTTTTGTGTTTTTTTTTTTCTTTCTTTCTTTTAGATCCAGAGTCGCAGGATACAATGGAGAGGTGAGTGGAGTATTCTTGTGTGATACGTGTTCATCTTTTATGTTTAGTTGACTTCCCTTAAAGAGGTTCCATGCTAATAGAAATGCTAGGTGTACACAGCACGTAGTATCAATCCACCGAAGAAAGATGGTGACCAATGATCTCAAACATTTGTCAGCAGCAGGCGTGGAAGAAGCTGATCGTGCTGCAGGAAAATGAGGATTGTTAAAGCAGCATTGGTATTGTGCTTAATTCACACTGGCCTGTTACTGGAATCAGCAGTGAGGGAGCTGTGACAATATATGTGGTGTAATGGAGCTTTATTTCTGGTACATGACTAGGGGATGTGCTATATACATCTGGGGCTGGGTGATTATGGCAAAAAAATAATCTCAATTATTTTAACTTTATTAGCTATTATCGATTATAGGCTCCATTTTGTTTTTCTGGCGATCGCTTTTTTATTTATTCTATGGGGGTGCACTGTATATAGAGGGGGTGCACATATACATTACAGGGATGACTGCAGGGTTTGTATTGTATATAGAGGGAGGGCTGGAGGGTTTATAATGTGTATATAGAGGGAGGACTGGAGGAGGGTATATAACGTATATAGAGGGATGAATGAAGGGTGTATATCAAGAGGACTGGAGGGTTTATAATGTATATAGAGGGAGGAGTATATATTGTATATAGAGGGAGGACTGGAGGGTATATAATGTATATAGAGGGAGGACTGGAAGAGGGTATACAATGTATATTACATACCCTCCTCCAGTCCTCCCTCTATATAAATGATATGCCCTCCTCCAGTCTTCCTTCTTATATCCATTAGATATCCACCTCCAGTCCCCCCTCTATATAATTACATACCTCCTCCAGTCCTCCCTCTATATAATTTCATACCTTCTCCAGTGCTCCCTCTATATAATTACATACCTCCTCCAGTCCTCCCTCTATATAATTGCATACCTCCTCCAGTCCTCCCTCTATATTACATACCTCCTCCAGTCCTCTATATAATTGCATACCTCCTCCAGTCCCCCCTCTATATAATTGCATACCTCCTCCAGTCCTCCCTCTATATTACATACCTCCTCCAGTCCCCCGTCTATATAATTGCATACCTCCTCCAGTCCCCCCTCTATATAATTGCATACCTCCTCCAGTCCTCCCTCTATATAATTGCATACCTCCTCCAGTCCTCCCTCTATATAATTACATACCTCCTCCAGTCCCCCCTCTATATAATTGCATACCTCCTCCAGTCCTCCCTCTATATAATTGCATACCTCCTCCAGTCCTCCCTCTATATAATTGCATACCTCCTCCAGTCCTCCCTCTATACAATTACATACCTCCTCCAGTCCTCCCTCTATATAATTCCATACCTCCTCCAGTCCTCCCTCTATATAATTGCATACCTCCTCCAGTCCTCCCTCTATATAATTGCATACCTCCTCCAGTCCTCCCTCTATATAATTGCATACCTCCTCCAGTCCTCCCTCTATATAATGACATACCTCCTACAGTCCTCTATATAATTGCATACCTCCTCCAGTCCTCCCTCTATATAATTCCATACCTCCTTCAGTCCTCCCTCTATATAATTACATACCTCCTCCAGTCCTCCCTCTATATAATTACATACCTCCTCCAGTCCTCCCTCTATATAATTACATACCTCCTCCAGTCCTCCCTCTATATTACATACCTCCTCCAGTCCCCCCTCTATATAATTGCATACCTCCTCCAGTCCCCCCTCTATATAATTGCATACCTCCTCCAGTCCTCCCTCTATATAATTACATACCTCCTCCAGTCCCCCCTCTATATAATTGCATACCTCCTCCAGTCCTCCCTCTATATAATTACATACCTCCTCCAGTCCTCCCTCTATATAATTACATACCTCCTCCAGTCCTCCCTCTATATTACATACCTCCTCCAGTCCCCCCTCTATATAATTGCATACCTCCTCCAGTCCCCCCTCTATATAATTGCATACCTCCTCCAGTCCTCCCTCTATATAATTGCATACCTCCTCCAGTCCCCCCTCTATATAATTGCATACCTCCTCCAGTCCTCCCTCTATATAATTGCATACCTCCTCCAGTCCTCCCTCTATATAATTGCATACCTCCTCCAGTCCTCCCTCTATATAATTGCATACCTCCTCCAGTCCTCCCTCTATATAATTGCATACCTCCTCCAGTCCTCCCTCTATATAATTGCATACCTCCTCCAGTCCTCCCTCTATATAATTGCATACCTCCTCCAGTCCTCCCTCTATATAATTGCATACCTCCTCCAGTCCTCCCTCTATATAATGACATACCTCCTACAGTCCTCTATATAATTGCATACCTCCTCCAGTCCTCCCTCTATATAATTACATACCTCCTCCAGTCCTCCCTCTATATAATTACATACCTCCTCCAGTCCTCCCTCTATATAATTACATACCTCCTCCAGTCCTCCCTCTATATTACATACCTCCTCCAGTCCCCCCTCTATATAATTGCATACCTCCTCCAGTCCCCCCTCTATATAATTGCATACCTCCTCCAGTCCCCCCTCTATATAATTGCATACCTTCTCCAGTCCTCCCTCTATATAATTACATACCTCCTCCAGTCCCCCCTCTATATAATTGCATACCTCCTCCAGTCCTCCCTCTATATAATTGCATACCTCCTCCAGTCCTCCCTCTATATAATTGCATACCTCCTCTAGTCCTCCCTCTATATAATTGCATACCTCCTCCAGTCCTCCCTCTATATAATTGCATACCTCCTCCAGTCCTCCCTCTATATAATTGCATACCTCCTCCAGTCCTCCCTCTATATAATTGCATACCTCCTCCAGTCCTCCCTCTATATAATTGCATACCTCCTCCAGTCCTCCCTCTATATAATGACATACCTCCTACAGTCCTCTATATAATTGCATACCTCCTCCAGTCCTCCCTCTATATAATTACATACCTCCTCCAGTCCTCCCTCTATATAATTACATACCTCCTCCAGTCCTCCCTCTATATAATTACATACCTCCTCCAGTCCTCCCTCTATATTACATACCTCCTCCAGTCCCCCCTCTATATAATTGCATACCTCCTCCAGTCCCCCCTCTATATAATTGCATACCTCCTCCAGTCCCCCCTCTATATAATTGCATACCTTCTCCAGTCCTCCCTCTATATAATTACATACCTCCTCCAGTCCCCCCTCTATATAATTGCATACCTCCTCCAGTCCTCCCTCTATATAATTACATACCTCCTCCAGTCCCCCCTCTATATAATTGCATACCTCCTCCAGTCCTCCCTCTATATAATTGCATACCTCCTCCAGTCCTCCCTCTATATAATTACATACCTCCTCCAGTCCCCCCTCTATATAATTGCATACCTCCTCCAGTCCTCCCTCTATATAATTGCATACCTCCTCCAGTCCTCCCTCTATATAATTGCATACCTCCTCCAGTCCTCCCTCTATATAATTCCATACCTCCTCCAGTCCTCCCTCTATATAATGACATACCTCCTCCAGTCCTCCCTCTATATAATTCCATACCTCCTTCAGTCCTCCCTCTATATAATTACATACCTCCTCCAGTCCTCCCTCTATATAATTACATACCTCCTCCAGTCCTCCCTCTATATAATGACATACCTCCTCCAGTCCTCCCTCTATATAATGACATACCTCCTCCAGTCCTCCCTCTATATAATTACATACCTCCTCCAGTCCCCCCTCTATATAATTACATACCTCCTCCAGTCCTCCCTCTATATAATTACATACCTCCTCCAGTCCTCCCTCTATATAATTACATACCTCCTCCAGTCCTCCCTCTATATAATTACATACCTCCTCCAGTCCTCCCTCTATATAATTACATACCTCCTCCAGTCCTCCCTCTATATAATTACATACCTCCTCCAGTCCTCCCTCTATATAATTACATACCTCCTCCAGTCCTCCCTCTATATAATTACATACCTCCTCCAGTCCTATATATACTGATACCCTGGCTCTCGGCAACCATGTGCAGACCCGCACTCTCAGTGCTCCCATTTGCTCAGGGAACTGGTAGGGATTACAGTAGTGCGCTCTTTCTGCATATTACCAGACACTGCCGCCTGGGGCTTACATTGAATGTCGCCATGTGATGATCACTATATTGGTCAGCGGATGTATGCGGCTTCCTTATTCTTCCAGGTCTTTTCTAGCTTCTCTTGGAGCAGTGAACCTTCTGCCTGTACCCCCATAAGCAATTTTCTAACACCTTCTATATTTTATCCTTTATTAATCGTGCTCATATACATTCCTAGAACCTTGTGTAGGTCTGCAGTACACCACATTGGTTGCAATTTTCAGGGATTTAGGGGCAGTAACACCGGGGGAGTAATTTGTAGAGAAGGATTTTGTACTTGTAGATCATAGCTTAAATAACAGCACAATGTCAATCAGCTGCTTCTAAGGCCAGCAGAATACTGGACTCGCGGGGCAGGAATGTAATATTATTTTGCACTTTACAAAGTCCAAAGCTTTGGTGCGGTCTCATCTGGAATATGCAGTTAATTTCTGGGCTCCAGTTCACAGAATGGATACCCTGGAGCTGGAAAAAGTACAAAGTAGACCAACTAAACGGATAAGGGGCATAGAGCGTCTTAAAGGGAACCTGTCACCTCAAAAACGCATATACAGTGGGGCAAAAAAGTATTTAGTCAGCCACCAATTGTGCAAGCTCTCCCACTTAAAAAGATGAGAGGCCTGTAATTTTCATCATAGGTATACCTGAACTATGAGACATAATGAGAAAAAAAATCCAGAAAATCACATTGTCTGATTTTTTTTTTTTAAAGGAATTTATTTACAGATTATGGTGGAAAATAAGTATTTGGTCAATAACAAAAGTTAATCTCAATACTTTGTTATATACCCTTTGATGGCAATGACAGAGGTCAAACGTTTTCTGTAAGTCTTCACAAGGTTTTCACGCACTGTTGCTGGTATTTTGGCCCATTCCTCCATGCAGATCTCCTCTGGAGCAGTGATGTTCTGGGGCTGTCGCTGGGTAACACGGACTTTCAACTCCCTCCAAAGGTTCTCTATGGGGTTGAGCTCTGGAGACTGGCTAGGCCACTCCAGGACCTTGAAATGCTTCTTACGAAGCCACTCCTTCGTTGCCCGGGCAGTGTGTTTGGGATCATTGTCATGCTGAAAGACCCAGCCACGTTTCATCTTCAATGCCCTTGCTGATGGAAGGAGGTTTTCACTCAAAATCTCACGATACATGGCCCCATTCATTCTTTCCTTTACACGGATCAGTCGTCCTGGTCCTTTTGCAGAAAAACAGCCCCAAAGCATGATGTTTCCACCCCCCATGCTTCACAGTAGGTATGGTGTTCTTTGGATGCAACTCAGCATTCTTTCTCCTCCAAACAAGAGTTGAGTTTTTACCAAAAAGTTCTACTTTGGTTTCATCTGACCATATGACATTCTCCCAATCCTCTTCTGGATCATCCAAATGCTCTCTAGCAAACTTCAGACGGCCCAGACATGTATTGGCTTAAGCAGGGGGACACGTCTGGCACTGCACGATTTGAGTCCCTGACGGCATAGTGGAGTACTGATGGTAGCCTTTGTTACTTTGGTCCCAGCTCTCTGCAGGTCATTCACTAGGCCCTCCCATGTGGTTCTGGGATTTTTGCTCACCGTTCTTGTGATTATTTTGACCCCACGGGGTAAGATCTTGCGTGGAGCCCCAGATCGAGGGAGATTATCAGTGGTCTTGTATGTCTTCCATTTTCTAATAATTGCTCCCACAGTTGATTTCTTCACACCAAGCTGCTTGCCTATTGCAGATTCAGTCTTCCCAGCCTGTCGCATGTCTACAATTTTGTTTCTGGTGTCCTTCGACAGCTCTTTGGTCTTGGCCATAGTGGAGCTTGGAGTGTGACTGTTTGAGGTTCTGGACAGGAGTCTTTTATACTGATAAGTTCAGACAGGTGCCATTAATACAGGTAACGAGTGGAGGACAGAGGAGCCTCTTACAGAAGTAGTTACAGGTCTGTGAGAGACAGAAATCTTGCTTGTTTGTAGGTGACTAAATACTTATTTTACCGAGGAATTTACCAATTAATAATTAGAAATCCTGCAATGTGATTTCCTGTATTCTTTCCCCCCATTCTGTCTCTCTCACATAGTTGTAGTGTACCTATGATGAAAATTACAGGCCTCTCTCAGCTTTTTAAGTGGGAGAACTTGCACAATTGGTGGCTGACTAAATACTTTTTTGCCCCACTGTAAAACCGCCAGCATTACCTCATAGTAGCCCCCAGTCTGTTAATAATCATATGTTTGATCCAGTAGTCTGATGCTCCATAGATTCAAACAACTATGTTGTAAGCGCCAACAGTGCTATCTTGCCAGTCAGCTTAAAGTCAAGGGGGCAGCGGCTTCCTTGCTTCAAGTCAAGGTAAGCATGCCCCCTAACCATCCCCTCTTTTGTTAGATTGACAGCCTACAGTGCGGCCAGGATCTCACAAGTCTTGCGCATGCGCAGTCCGCTGCTGAAGTCCGGCTAACAGCGGCAGCCGGAGACAGGATCGCACCTGACCAAGGATCGCACCGCACATGCGCAAGACTTATGCGATCACAGCCGCACTGCAGGCTGTCAATCTAACAAAAGAGGGGATGGTTAGGGGGCATGCTTACCTTGACTTGAAGCAAGGAAGCCGCTGCCCCCTTGACTTTAAGCTGACTGGCAAGATAGTGCTTTTGGCGCTTACAACATAGTTGTTTGAATCTATGGAGCATCAGACTACCGGATCAAACATATGATTTATTAACAGACTGGGGGCTACTATGAGGGAATGCTGGCGGTTTTTGAGGCGACAGGTTCCCTTTAAAGGGAATGTGTCATCAGAAAATGACCTATTTGTTTAAATCACGTTTTTATGTTTAGCATATTTTTTACGAATTTTTGATGTGATCTTTAATTCTCCATGCCACTATCCTATATTTAAACAAAAAACATAAACTCCTGCAGTTTTCCCACTGACCACTAAGCCTAATAATTGGCACCACTTCTTGGTCTGTACGGATCACTTTACTGCAGTTATATACCATTCTAATCCTGCCTGTAATGACAAGGAGATGTCACCTCTGTGTATAGATGAGACCGGATCCGCCATTCACAATAGCCGATTGTCAAAGCTTATCTATCCCTTCCTTGTACAATGACCTCTGCACAGGTCACAGAGTGCCCAGAAAACTCTCCATAGAAGTCTATGAGGTCCCCTCCTGACCATTGTGTCTATGGACCATGGGGCTGCCGTAAAGCTATTTTCTTAATGCTTTCTAAATTCTGTTAAGAACAGCTTGGGCAAGATGGCCGCCCCCATAATCATGTTCAGAAAATAGAATGAATAAAATCGGATAAGGATAAGAAAAAAAGGATACGTGTTACTATCTGGTTTTAACTGGCAGATAACACTTTTGGTGATACATTTCCTTTAACACGGCAGGCTTTTATCTGGAATAAACCTTTCCTGATTTCCTGTTCATCAGAGGCGGGGAAAGCTGTATGAGGATGAGCAAATCCCTAGAGTAATCACTCGTCCCCATACACCATTATTGTTTCTGGGCAGCAGATGGTTGTTTAGACAACGTGACCTACTGCTCAAAGACACTGATTTTAGGTGGCCACACCAGCTGTGCTTTCACCCGATGAGCGGTCATTTGCATTGGTGGCGCCTTTAGACAGGGCAATTATTGGTTAGGAGCTATTCTAGGAAAGCTCTTTCCCGATAATTGCCCGGATCATTAGCCTGTGGAAAGATTACAAGAACTAAATTTATTAAGTTTTGAAAAGAGGCACCTAAGGGGGGGACATGATACATTTTTATAAATGGCCCATACAAAAAAAATGTGATGTAAAGCTGTTCCATGTAAAATCCCCTCAAAAGACAAAGGGGCACTGCCTCCAACTGAAGAAGAAAAAGTTCAGCAGACAGAAGGCGTCTTCACCATCATCTGCAGAGTAGAATACCTTTAGGTGATGGTTTAAAAAATAAAAAAGGTTTAAAGTGTAAATGCCGTTCTATTTTTATTTGTGTAGTGTATAGGGGCAGTGATGTTAACCATTTTTGTAATATACTTTTAATTACTGAAATCACACATTTGTATTAGAAAAATAGCTCTAAAGTCGCCCATTTTGAGCCTTAGTGACGCTCCTTTGTCTTCTGTTTACATAACACAGTCAGTGTGGAGCGCGTCTCCACAGTTATGTAAACAGAAGACAAAGGAGCGTCGCTAAGGCTCAAAATGGTCCACTTTAGAGCTATTTTTCGAATAGAATGGCAGTTACACTTTAATGTTTTCGTAGAACAGAGTAAAATGAACCCTTATGTAACCTATACTGTCAAAGTTTTTTGTAAAGTTTCATATTATTTCCCCTCTAGTGAACCAGCCGAGCGGTCGCGGCCTCCAAGCCGAAGAAATTCTAGAGCAGAGGAGTTTCCCATGCCCCAAGATAGTTTGGAGAGTGGTCAGCGAAAGCGGTCAGCACGTCCCACCTCCGCATCCTGCTCAACGAAAGGTGAAGGAAACTGGCCAAGTGAATTACAGTAGATCCATTAGAATGAGCTGTTGTGTGTCCAGCGTGCATATATGAAGTGCTGTATAATCAGTGGCTTTTACATGCCGGAGACTTCAGTTGGGTCTCCTTAGGTCCAGTACAGTAACCTGAACTCAGAAGTGGGAGTCATTCACTGTGGACCAGTACTTTAACGAATGTGGCTCATGTATGAACCCTGGTGTAATCGCTTAGAGAATTGGTAGACTTCATTATGCTAACAGGAGGCCTCTGGCGGACTCGCGATGATATATGCTTATGACAAATATTCTGTATCCTTCTCTTAGCAACCAGTTGTTTCTTCGCTTTCATAAACCTGCTGTGTTTCTTGCAGAACCTGGAGCCAGCCCCCCTCAACCCAAACGGAGGAAGTCCAAGTAAATTTTGTTTCATTTGTCCATTTCCCCCCCACCCACCCTTTTTTATACAAATCTGCTGACAGATATGTATATGTTTGTGAGCTGTGATATATCTCTATTTTTTTATCGACTGGAGGTGAATATGCTTGTACAGTTCTCATTGGTTATAATTATTTTTCCTGCTTCAGTGGAGAGACCTTTCCTTTTGTTAAATGAACCCAGTTAAGCTACCAATCCTCATTCCGACCTGACATTTTTATTCTGTACCACTAGAGGGCAGTGGGAGTCCATAATTATTATATAATGTCTGGGGTCTAATCAGAAAAGTGTTTGCAACGAGTAGTATGAATGGAAAACCTTTTGAGGCACTGAAGAACAGATGTAGCAGTCTCAATGGCCGTCGCCTTCATCCCATAACGTTTTGCACAGGAGTCGGCAACCTCCGTCATTCCATCTGTTGTAAAACTACAACTCCCAGTATGTTCCGTTCACTTCTATGGGAGCTCCAAGAGTAGCCAAAGAAGTGTGGATGCCGGGAGTTGCAGTTTCACAGCAGTCAGAGGCTGGATTACCCCTGAATCCTGCAGAAAAATATTTTAATCCAATTTGATGAAATGTTTCTGGAGCCTTCTGTAGGAAAGAAATCTTGTGTTAAAAGGAATTGTATTCTTCGGGCCATCTCTACTGACAGGCTCCAGTATAGCATGTAAACGCAAATAAAATTGGATATATCATAGAAGTGTGTTGGCTGGGTTTAACCAACAGGGAAATGAGAGTGCCTGTCTCCCAAGTACCCTGCGGAGAGTTTCCTACTCTCCATTGAAAAATAGCCTCGTCAATATATCTGGCCATTTCCATATCTCCCATATGAAGACTGCACATGTAGAAATGGGTAATCGGGTTCATTGGGGTTCCTAGTGGTCAAACCCCAGCTGATTATACTTTTATGCCATGAATGTGAATTGTGGGAAAATCCCTTGAACAGATTTGTCTGGTGAGGCTCTCTGTGCAGGCATCAGTGGATTCCTTTCAACAGGGACAGGTGATTGCTGGGTCCTCTGAACTCTTATTAATCCCCTTGTACAGAGATGATCCTTTCAAGATGGGTGAGGTTTACATGTAGAGGAGCACAGTAATAATCCAATCTTATTGTCAATTTGTGACCAGTAATAGATTTCTTAAAGGCTATGTACACCTTTGGGGACAATTTTCTTACTAGTGCATTGTACTCATTTTAAGCTAAAAAATCTTTTTTTCAAATGGTCTTTATTAAAAAAAAATAAAAAAATGGAGTCCTTTTCTCTGTACTGAGCTCAGATGCTCTACTAGCAGAATCTGAATAAGACATGGAGCTGACAGGCTCCTTATCTCTGTTCTCAGACCTTATAAACACTCATCAAAGCTCAGTCCTTATCTTATTGATAAGAATGTGACTTAAATAAGTGTTTATAACCTCTCAGTAGTTTAGAGAGGAGGGTTACAAAGTGAAAGTAGGATGCACACAGCTAGAAAAACAGTTAACTCTTTGTGACAGAACGGCTCAATATTTTTGTATAAAGACCAATTGAAAAAATTATTTTTAGGCCCAAATGTGTAAAATGCAATCATACTGAAAATTTGCCTCTGAAGGTGTACCTAGCCTGGACCATGGACCATCAAAGTCACATATTGGATGTATATATGCAACTTACCTGAGGGAAAAATCGTACAGTTGGGGACATTGTAAGACTTACATTTTGATTGCTGACCTCCCACAATTGTAATAACTGATAGGATGAAGATTATGTAATATTATATGGCCTCTGTATGGTTGGTTTATTACAGTTTACAGTAAATCATTATCAAAACTTATAGAAGGACTGTCCTTGCAGCAGCCATATAGCATGGTGGAGATGAAGGTGGTGCTCTGATTACCTGTCTGTAGGGCCAGTGAGGTGTGAGGCACAGTGGTGCCCTTCATTTTTAAGAAATGCATAGCTTTATTTTAGTTTAGACCATAAAACATATGTTGCCAGCCATGGCTTCCTAACTGTTGTGAAAAGGCAACTCCCGGCGTAGCCTGATTCAAGATGGCCATGCACACTAAAAGGGAGTCAATGTAGGTTAGTTTCCCTCAAAACATAACCATGCCTTTCTTCGACCCTACATGGCGGTATGCTTTGAAGCCATTTTTGGAGGTGACAGACACCCTTTAATTTCATTTTGGTTGGCTAATGCTTTGGGAGCCTTCCAACTCTTTCCTAAGCAGATGTTGGGGTGGTAAGGATGGGGTATTTAGACCTCAACATACCTGATCCTTTTGTTCTCTGGGAGATGAGCTAGTGGTGTCTAGCAGAAGCTTACTCTTGGCCAGACAAGAGCTTGCATCGGTATGGGGGGTTCGGGAGGAATGGTTGCCGTTCAGTGGACAGCTATCTCGTATGTACTCCCAGCTGGAGAGCCAGTAGATATTGTGTATATATTATGGAGATTATGTGCAGCACACAGTTCGAAGGTGACCACAGGAAAACAGGACATGAATGGTTGTACCCACCGCCCCTCTCCTTGGTTTTGCAGCCACCTATTTTGTGTTGTCAGAGTACTGTATTTATATAGCAGGGTTTAATAAAGCATCAGCTAGCGACTGAAACGTTGTAAATAATTTTAACAATCATATGGTTAATTTGTTGTAGAATTGGACCAGTGGAAACGTTTGTAACAAATATGTGGATGTTTTAAAATTAAATGTTTTTTTTTCTTAATGAAACCGTGTGGCTTCTGGTTTATGTGACTTTATTTATCTGGTCATGGAAAAGAACAGTGCACATTTAAAGGGCTCTTCCAATATTCATATACCTGTTAGACATGTCACTTGCCTCGGCAGCTCCGTTACCATCGTCCAGAAGCAGCTGAACAAGCATGCCGAATGTCTTCGCTCACAGAGCAGGAGCGCAGGGACTTCTGTGAATAAGCCATAGATTCCAAATTCCCATCTTTAAAGTGGGAAGTGTCCTGTAATGTCGATTTCCACCCCGGTTTTGGCTAGCCATGTGATCTCCTTCCTAAGCAGAGTATTAGGGTACCTGCCTACTTTGCGGATTACGTGCGTTTTTTCTAAACGTATTTTCCTGGAAAAAGAAATGTCTGTGGCAAATCCAAATTAAATTCTCAAGTACCACATGCAGATTTTGGTGGAGAGAAATCAGTGCCGAATTTCTGTTTGTCAACCACCGGCACTTTTATGCAGGTACCCAAATAAAAGGCTGGGTGCTATAAGGGCACCTCTTACATGTGGGGACCAGACCAGGTTACTTCAGAGTTGGGGACCTTCAGTGCTAAATGTTATTATTCCTTCCTTATGCTTAGAACTCTGTGTTCTGATATTGGGGCAGAACACTGGCCTAGTGCATGCACCTACTGCAGAAATGTCCTATCCTTGTCTGCAAAACGGACAAGAAAAGGACATGTTCTATTTTTTTGCTGGGTGCTGTGGCTTTTGTGGCCTCATTTACATGACCGGGTCGGCTCCCAGCCTGCAAACTAAGGATCGACCGATTATTGATTTTTAGGGCCGATACCAATAATCTGTGAACTTCCAGGCCTATAGCCGATAATTTATACCGATACTCTGTGAACCCTTGTCCTATTCACCCTGATAGATCTCTATCAGGGTGAATATGACCTCACACTGTCCCTGCTGCTTTGTGCACAGGGCAGCAGGGAGCTGACTATGGCAGCTAGGGCTTCAATAGCATCCTGGCTGCCATGGTAACCGATCAGAGCCCCAGGACTACTCTGCTGGGGCTCCGATCGGAACTTCCACTGAGGAGGAGGGGAGAGGGGACCCTGTGGCCACTGCCACCAATGATTAATACTGGGGGGCTTGGGTGGGGGGGGGCGCGCGGCGCCACCAATGATTAATACTGGGTTTGGGGGGTGGGCGCAGCGCACTTCTCCACCAATGACTACTACTGGGGGGCTTGGGTGGGGGGGCACACTGCACCACCAATGAAGATAACTCTCTCATTAATTCATACAGGAGGCGGGAGCTGGCTGCAGAATCACATAGTCGGCTCCTGACCTCTATGAGCGTTATCTGCGATCCGTGGGTTAACTGCTGCGGATCGCAGCTACTTTTCATAGAGGTCGGGAGCGGCTATGTGATTCTGCAGCCAGCTCCCGCCTCCTGTATATGAATTAATGAGAGAGTTATCTTCATTGGTGGCGCAGTGGCCACAGCCCTTCCCTCCTCTGATTGGTGGCAGCGGCACGGGGGGGGGGAGACACTGCTTGCTTGCTGAGGGAACACGGATCGCGCTGTCAGCAGCGCGATCCGTGTTCCCGATACGTTATCGGAATATCTGCAAAATAGATACCGATAACGTTCAAAATCCTGAATATTGGCCGATAATCGGTCGATCCCTACTGCAAACAACGTGGATCGGACTTGAATTATAACCATGTGCATGAGCCCTAATGCATCTGTGGTTTTCCACTTTGGTCCGTGATGCGGACTAAACACACCCAGTGAAGTCTGTGGGTCCATGAAAAACAACTGACAGAAAGCGGATGAAATCCATGACGCTAAGTTGACATAAGTCATAAATGCCAACCGTTAGCCAGACAAAAACCGCTGCATGCAGCAGTATGTGGCTGAAAGCCGGCATTTATGCCGGAAACCGGCCGCATCACTGTCGAATCCTATTATAGTCTATGGGGATTTAGCGATGCCAGATATGGTGAACTCCATCAGTCTGTTAGATTTCATAACGCTACTATGAATGTAGCCTCACAATTGCTAGGAGAAGCTCTGGGAAAACAAATTTCAGCCTAGCAGTCTACCTGGAATACAGATAGGGCAAAAAATGGACATCTTCATGGATAAAACACTCAGTCTCGTCATGGATGTCATCTCAGACACGGAAATGTGAACAAGGCCTTATTTGAGTTTTCTTATACCCCCCGCACCATTTTCATGTGTATGAGAGCACCCGCCACTCCCTAAACAGATCCTGTACAAGCCTGTCTAAGGCCTCATGCACACAAACGTATTTTTTTTCCGTATACGTTACATTTCAATGGGTCTGCAAAAATAACGGAAGTTACACTGTGCATTCTGTTTTCTTATGTCTGTTCCGCACAAATACAGAACGTGTCCTATTACATGAACATGTCCCAACACCCTTTGTTCCCCACTGATCAGCCCAAGTACATCAGTTCCCCCCAGTGCCATCAACTTTCCCCCAGTGCCATCAACTTTCCCCCATGCCATCAGCTCTCCCCCACCCTAGTGCCATCAGCTCTCCCCCACCCTAGTGCCATCAGCTCTCCCCCACCCCAGTGCCATCAGCTCTCCCCCACCCCAGTGCCATCAGCTCTCCCCCACCCCAGTGCCATCAGCTCTCCCCCACCCCAGTGCCATCAGCTCTCCCCCACCCCAGTGCCATCAGCTCTCCCCCACCCCAGTGCCATCAGCTCTCCCCCACCCCATAGCTATCAGCTCTACTCCACCAGTGCCATCAGCTCTCCCCCCCTTGTGCCATCAGCTCCCCCTTGTGCTGTAGTCTCTGCTGCTCTGCTCCTCCTGACACCTGGATTGCACAGTCATTGGTTTCTATGACGCTGTGTACTCCGGGCGCCCGGCCTTAGTCCCGCCCCCACCCCCGCGGTTTCACCAACTTACCTTTTCAGCAGGGGCGCTGCCGACACTCCATCGTTCCGCGCTGCTCTGCGTCTGACGTCACACAGCGCGTCAGGTCACGGCGTGCGTACATCAGGAGGTCAGAGCAGCGCGGGACCATGGACGCGCTGTGAAGTGTCTGGAGGCCCCCTGCTGGAAAGGTGAGTATTCCAAGCGCAGCGGAAGACCACGGAGCTGGAGTAATAGCAATCGCTTCACTCCCGCTCCGTGGTTACATGACACAAACAAATGTTTTTGCATCGAGGATTTTTTTTGTGTCGAATTACTCGATTTAATCAAGTAATCGTTTCAGCCCTAGCTTGAAATATCTCGCTTTGCATGTAATGAGTCGATCTCGTATATTAGTTTCACCTTTTAAGTCGCATTACTGAAATGAATGAACTTTGCACAATATTGTAATTTTTTGAGTTTCACCTGTGTGTCAGTGTGAGGCGCGTGTTTCTGAGGTCTGTGATTAGTTGCGCTCCCCAGTGGACACGACTGGCACCATTGTAAATGTGGACGTGATTCAGTCAATAGACAACGCACAGCAGTAAAGTAGTACTTTAATTCTTTGCATTTTATCCTTTTATATATTTTTTTTTTCTTTTAGTCAATGACATGTTACAATTTAACAGACTCACCTCAGGAAAAAAATAAAAAGACCAAAAAAATAAAATACAAATAAAAATATATTAAATCACAAACAGCCATCCAAAGATATATGATCTATACTCAGTCTGTACCCACTAGTGATAACACATTATCGCCCCAAACACACAATAGCGCACACACTATAGTCAGAATTCAACTCTATCCCCTCTAAGAGGGAGGAGACACGCTGGCGTAACCCGTTAGCTACCGCACCAGAGTGGTGGGCGACAAAAGGGTCTACACGTATCGGCTTATAAACTCATTTATGACCCTCTTCAGTGGAAGGAGGTCTCTACCCAGGCAAAAAAGACAGAACAGCTAGAGCGCACGTATCTCACTTCTCAATAAGACAGAGCCTGACAGAACCCCATTTCTCTAATGATCTCCATTAGATGTTTTGTTGTAAGGCATAAAATGGGTTAAAAGGCTTGATGAATTTAATACGTCTAATTGCACTATTCCTATTAATAACAGATCATCAACTACACGCACACGGCCAGATACACTACGGATGGCAGAGAGAGCGCTAATAGAGAGTGACAGGTTAAAAGGCTTTGTGGAGGGACATAGCATGGACTCTGGTGTCCACGGATAACGAGGAGATGAGACTGACGCGACATAGTGGGAACTTCAACGTCTCAAGGGCATTCTTATACAGGAACCAGCTGCCCATACTTATCCCATTGCCGGGGTTCCCAACTGCTCCAGCAGGGGGCGACTCATAGTGTTCAGTGAATGGGACATGCCACCAGCACAGGAATAGAGAGGGTACTGGCACGCCCCTGATCACTAAATGGCAAGTATCCTGACCTACTCAGAAAATGGCGGGATCCACCCAACCAATAATGGATTTAGCAGTTGTAGGGCAGCTCTATCACACATGGTGGATGTAGTCGTCACTCCCCTGCTTCTAACCTCTCGCTCTCTCTCCCTGCCGGTTGCTGGTTTGTTGCCCGGTTTAGGGCGTATTTAAAAACATCTGCTCACATCTAAAGAAAAGGACAGACGGACGGACGCATACACGACGCTCTCCCTGGAGAACCGCACACGTTCACTCAGTCTAGAAGACCTGTGACCGGAAATCCATGCAAAAACAAGACTAAAGGCACATGCATCGTATATACTGCAAGGATGTATGGATCAATCCCACTACTATATACAGTGTTCTGCAGCCCGCGGCCATCCAGCAGCTGTGGCGCTACAGATCCCAACATGCCGCAGGATGCTGGGAGTTGCAGTTTCACCACAGACGGAAGGCCGCAGCTTGCAGAATAGTGGTTTTCGTATTGCTGCAGATCGTTTCACCACACAAAAACACTTCTATCATTGCAACTCTTGTTTTTTCTCTCATTTTTAGCACACGTAAAGTGATATCAAAACTAGCACCCGAAATACAACACCAGGATTAGAGGCTAATCTGGTGCATGGTGTCAATACATTTAATAGATTATGTTACAGTGAACAGCACCATCAAGCTGTGATATTCGTCTCCTCATGTATACCGTGACTGGGACTTTTATATGTCTGACATATGGAAATACTATAAGAGACCATAGGAGAGATTTAATAAATCTGCCCTGGGGCGACCATATTGGCAGGAAAAGATCGGTATCCAAATCTCACGACACATTGGTGTCGTCTTGATTGGACATGTAGTCCAGCTTTCATGGGAGGGGCGGCCATTTTGTTTTACCTTTTGTCTTTATTTTATTTAGGCCTCATGCACACGACCGTTGTGTGCATCCGTGGCCGTTGTGCCGTTTTCCGTTTTTTTTCACGGACCCATTGACTTTCAATGGGTCCGTGGAAAAATCGGAAAATGCACCGTTTGGCAGCCGCATCCGTGAGCCGTGTTTCCTGGCCGTGAAAAAAATATGACCTGTCCTATTTTTTTCACGGCCAACGGTTCACGGGCCCATTCAAGTCAATGGGTCCGTGAAAGAACACGGATGCACACAAGATTGGCATCCGTGTCCGTGATCCGTGGCCGTAGGTTTTAGTTTCATACAGACGGATCCGAAGATCCGTCTGCATAAAAGCTTTTTCTGATCTAAGTTTTCACTTCGTGAAAACTCATTTCCGACAGTATATTCTAACACAGAAGCGTTCCCATGGTGATGGGGACGCTTCTAGTTAGAATACACTGCAAACTTTGTACAAGACTGCCCCCTGCTGCCTGGCAGCACCCGATCTCTTACAGGGGGATATGATAGTACAATTAACCCCATCATATCCCCCTGTAAGAGATCAGGGCTGCCAGGCAGCAGGGGGCAGACCCCCCCCCCCCCCCCCTCCCCAGTTTGAATATCATTGTGCGGCCCCCCCCCCTCCCCTGTTGTTAACTCGTTGGTGGCCAGTGTGCGCACCCCCCTCCCTCCCTCCCTCTATTGTTTTAATACATTGGGGCCAGTGTGCGCGCCCCCCCCCCAACCCCCCCTCCCTCCCTCTATTGTTTTAATACATTGGGGCCAGTGTGCGCGCGCCCCCCCAACCCCCCCCTCCCTCCCTCTATTGTTTTAATACATTGGGGCCAGTGTGCGCACCCCCCCAACCCCCCCTCCCTCCCTCTATTGTAATCATCATCGGTGGCAGCGGAGTAGAAGATTTTCATACTTACCTGCTTCTTGCTGCTGCGATGTCTGCGTCCGGCCGGGAGCTCCTCCTACTGGTAAGTGACAGGTCTGTGCGGCGCATTGCTGTCACTTACCAGTAGGAGGAGCTCCCGGCCGGACGCAGACATCGCAGCAGCAAGAAGCAGGTAAGTATGAAAATCTTCTACTCCGCTGCCACCGATGATGATTACAATAGAGGGAGGGAGGGGGGGGGGGGGGGTTGGGGGGGTGCGCACACTGGCCCCAATGTATTAAAACAATAGAGAGAGGGAGGGAGGGGGGGTTGGGGGGGCGCGCGCACACTGGCCCCAATGTATTAAAACAATAGAGGGAGGGAGGGAGGGGGGGTTGGGGGGGCGCGCGCACACTGGCCCCAATGTATTAAAACAATAGAGGGAGGGAGGGGGGGGGGGTTGTGGGGGCGCGCGCACACTGGCCCCAATGTATTAAAATAATAGAGGGGGGGTTGGGGGGCGCGCGCACACTGGCCCCAATGTATTAAAACAATAGAGGGAGGGAGGGGGGTGCGCACACTGGCCACCAACGAGTTAACAACAGGGGAGGGGGGGCCCACTGGCCACCAATGAGTTAAAAACAGGGGGGGGGGGTCTGCCCCCTGCTGCCTGGCAGCACCTGCCAGGCAGCAGGGGGCAGTCATGTACACAGTTTTTTTGTATATTCTAACCTGAAGCGTCTCCATCACCATGGGAACGCCTCTGTGTTAGAATATACTGTCGGAAATGAGTTTCACGATGTAGCTCATATCCGACAGTATATTCTAACATAGAGGCGTTCCCATGGTGATGGGGACGCTACAAGTTAAAATATACCATCGGATTGGAGAAAACTCCAATCCGATGGTATAACAGAACTCCAGACTTTACATTGAAAGTCAATGGGGACGGATCCGTTTGAAATGGCACCATATTGTGTCAACTTCAAACGGATCCGTCCCTATTGACTTGCATTGTAATTCAGGACGGATCCGTTTGGCTCCGCACGGCCAGGCGGACGCCAAAACGACTTTTTTTTCATGTCCGTGGATCCTCCAAAAATCAAGGAAGACCCACGGACGAAAAAACGGTCACGGATCACGGACCCACGGACCCAGTTTTTGCGGGCCGTGAAAAAAAACTGTCGTGTGCATGAGGCCTTACTAGAAGCCAATGGACCTAATTCCTTAAAGCGGTTCTCTGGGCTACAGCTATTGATGATATCCTCAGGATAAGGGCTCATGCACACAAACGTATTTTCTTTCCATGGCCGTTCCGTTTTTGCTTTTTTTGTGGACCATATGTGGAACCATTAATTTCAATGAATCCACACAAAAAAATAAATATTTAAGGTACTCCTTGTGCATTCCGTTTCTGTATGTCCGCTCCGCAAAAAGGTAGAACATGTCCTATTATTGTCCGCATTACGGACAAGGATACAGCGGTTGTATTAGGGGCCAGCTGTTCCGTTCCGCAAAACACGGAATGCACATGGACGTAATCCGTATATTTTGCGGATCCGTGTGCAGACAGCAAAATACATACGGTTGTGTGCATGAGCCCTAAGGCCTCATGCACATGTGTGCGTTTTGCAGTCTGTGTGTATTCTGTAGATATAGTTGTGTGCGTGGGCCCAAATCATCAGTATCAGATTGGAAGGATTTCACCCCTGACTCCCTCACCAATTAGCTGTTTTCAGGCAACTGATTTATGATGCTATGTAACCCTTACAGTTCTGGAATGTATTGGATAACACTGACATAATGCTGTCCGTGTTATCCAATACATTCCAGAACTGTAAGGCCCCTTGCAGACGAGCGTTCCTCCCGCAGCATTATGCCAGTGTTATCCAGTACATTCCAGAACAGTAAGGGTTACATTGCATCATAAATCAATATAATGCTGTGTGACCCCCGGCAGCGATGGGAGTTCAGGCCAGGTGCTGCAAAGCGGACTTGCTGCAGGAGGAATGCTGGTCTGCAAGGGGCCTAAGGGTTACATAGCATCATAAGTGCTGGAAGGTCAGGACGGGAGCTGTCTTAGGCCTCATGCACACAACTGTTCTGTTTTTTGCGATCCATAAACCGCGGATCCGCAAAAAAACGGATGCCGCCTGTGTGCCTTCTGCAATTTTGCGGAACGGGTGGCCTATTGTAAACATGCCTATTTTTGTCCGCAAAACAGACAAGAATAGGACATGCTATATTTTTTTTTTGCGGGGCCCCGGAACGGACAACGGATGCGGACAGCACACTGACTGCTGTCCGCATCTTTTGCGGCCCCACTGAAGTGAATGGGTCCACACCCATGCGGACCTGAAAAAACGGTTGTGTGCATGAGGCCTTATACTCGCACTGCGAGTCTGGAGTGCGCAAATCTTTAAGACAGCTTGGACGCTGTCTTACATTCAGAAGTGGCGGAGGATCCGCCAAAGTTATGTAGAGGTCAGTGCCTCTACATGACTGCGGCGGATCCACCAACAGTGCAGGGCTTTATTAAGACCAACATCTAAGGTTAAATGGCGGTCTTAATAAATGACCCCCGTAATTAGTTTTTCCCTATGATTCACAGGCAAAGTGGCTCCTTAAAATGGCCGTCTCTGCCGTATGAAGCTGAATACCCTCTGAGAACTTGCAGAACATGGCTGCAGTCGGACACTTTGAATGCAGCGACCTTATCTGGATCCTTATTAGTTAAATGTCTATTCTCGCACGTCATTAGCTTCTCATTAAAACGGCAGACGACTGCCTGGATCCCGTGGCATCAGATGATGTTAATTATAATTGTGCTGAAGCGCAAGCTTGCCAATAATGCGAGCTGAAACGGCAACTGTACTCCACAGGCTCATTCACGCGACCGTATGTATGTGTCCACATCCGTTCGGCAATTTGGCGGAACCCTTCACTTTAACGGGACTGTAAAAGATGCGGACTGCACATCGTGTGTTGTCCGCATCTGTACTTTCATTCCACGGCCCCGCAAAAAAAAAAATTGAGCATGTCCTATTCTTGTCCGAAATTGCGGACAAGAATAGGCATTTCTATCATAGGCCTGCCATGTTCGTTCCGCAAAATGTACACCGCACACGGCCGGTATCCGTGTTTTGCGGATCCGCAATTTGCAGACTGCAAAACACATGTGGACGTCTGAAGGAGCCCAAGAGCACAGACTACAGGTCAGGTGACGTTACTATTCACACATTGGTTTTTTTGATCGGTATTTTGCATCAGGAAGTGAAAACCAGGAGTGGAATCCAAGAAGAGAAGTGTAACTCTTTCTGTCATATTTCCCGGGGTTTTGCATCCGCTCCTGGTTTTGGCTTACAAATAATGATGCAATATACTGACCAGATCTGCAGTATGTAAAGGGTTTTGCATAGGGCGTTTCAATGCACTTTTTGAAGCCATTCTCAGGCCTGAATCAGAAAGATGGGAAGTACATACTGTATTTCTGAATCCAATCCTTAGTTTTGTCTTAAAAAATGGCATAAAAAAAAAAGCATCATAAATAGATGAACGCCAAGTTTGGATTCATTATTCGGCAGCCATTTTGCCATCTTTAAAAATACAGTGTTGGGAAGGGAACCCTAACCCGCCTAGGCCTGGAGATTTGGGAACGGTGACAGCTCTAGAAGCATATATAATGAACTAGATTTGTTGCCCATAGCAACTAATCAGATTCCACCTTTCATTTTTCAGAGCTCCTTTGGAAAATGAAAGGTGGAATCTGATTGGTTGCTGTGGGCAACTAAGCCAGTTCTACTTGACACCAGCTTGGTAAATTTCCCCCAATGACTGCCGTGGAGGTTGATTTGTTAATTGGATATAACACTGTTCCACCATGTGTCGGCGCAGTGCGTTAATTTTCCGTCATTCCCAAGAATTGTACACAATGGGGGAGATTTATCAAACTGGTGTAAAGGAAAACTGGCTTAGTTGCCCATAGCAACCAATTAGATTAAGGCCTCGTTCACGTCCTTGGGGAAAAAAAAGCTGCTGCTCAGCTGAAAAATAATTTCCAGAGCATCTCCTTCCAATGGTCAATAAAAAACGGATGCAACATGGATGCCATCCGTGTTGTGTCCGTGATTTTCACAGGCCTATAGACTTCAATGGGCGTGTTTGGTCTGCATCACGGACTAAAGCAGTGAATGACTCCGTGATTTTTTTCACTGACCCAGTCAGTAAAAAAAATACTGATGTGTGAACTGACACAATGAAATAAATTGGTACATGCGCTGTCTGTGGAAAATGGGCATGTGAACGAGGCCTAAACCTTTCACTTTCCAAAAGAGCTCTGAGAAATGATTGGTTGCTATGGGCACCTAAGCCGGTTTCCCTTTACGCCAGTTTAGTAAATACTTTTGGTGAGAACTTTTTCTTCCAACCCTGCATTATGCTGTCCCTCTGTTATTCCTCCTGGAAAGGTAGGAATACATTTCAAACTCTGCTGTCGCCATTGCCCTGCTCACTCTCACCACCGATCAGGCTGTGTGCAGTCTTGCCCTATGGACAAGGGGAATGGTAACCCAGTCCTATCCTGGGTAAATAACGGAGGGAAAGCACAATGCAAAATTCTAATAAAGGATGCTCCAGAGTAGAATACAAGAATATAATTGAAAATAACCCGATGATCTAAGAATACCGCCATGTGGGGAGATACGGCACCCTTCTGGTGATTTGTACTCTTCATTATCATGCTGAATGCCCTGTACATGATGTAACCATATATGACAGAGTATTATTAGCTATGTTCAAGTGCTCGACATCTCCCCACCCTTTGTGCTATTCTTAATCCAATCCAGGATTACAGGGGGGGAAATGTTTTCCCCCAAGAAACAGCGCCTTGTTTGTCTACTGGTTGTATTTGGTATCGCAGCTCCTACCTATTTAAATGAATGGAGCTCAGCTACAATTCCAGACACTGCCCATGGACAAGAGTGGCGCGTTTTTATTTTATTTTATGTAAAATACTTTTTACTAGTTCTTGCAAACCCAGGAAGTCAAAGAGGTGGTGGGGTCTACAAAAAGTGAGCTAACACTACTGACTATATGTATGCAGCTAGTGCCGTGGAGGGAGGATTCCATGTGTGGGTTCAGTCTAGATGGGATTTGCCCCATGACATACAATACTCTCAGTTGTTCTGCACTTGCTCCGCAGCAACAAGACCACAAACTGGTATGTTTGTATACAGCATAGGGAACCTGAGAGATTGCTACGGAGTAAGTGCAGAGCAACTGACAACAGGGTAATTACCGCGCAGCAAATCCTTTGTGATGGAACTGTAAGTATAGTTAATTCAGTCTAGTCTAGAGTATTATGCTGTATTATTGTACGGGATTATACTGCATTTTTATCTGAATAAGTATAGCGCTGATTTCATACACAACACAGAAGAAAGGCTAATTATAAGTAGATGTTACACAGAAATATAGATTTTTTTTTTAACAATTAATTTTCTTTGTTTTATATATTTTTTTAGTTACTGTATTTTTCATTAAAGGGAGATGGGATTTATTTCTACAGTGACATCTATCTTCTAGATTATTTAAATAGCAGGTAAGAAGTAATAATACCGCCAGTGAGTTGCACACAGTCTAATAAATTGAGGAACATTTGCACGCCTAAAATTTCAGTAATTTGCATACTTTTTTGTTAACAGGAGTTATGCGAGGGGCAAAATATGCAAATGAAAGAGGCTGAAAATATGGCGGCATTAATGTGCCCATAGAAAATAATCTGACCTGGATGAGACAATCTGAAGACGCCCTGTCCAGTACAGTATAATAATAAAGCAGTTTCGATTAGAGATCGCTTTTGATTATCAGAAAGTAATGAGATCACTGCAATAATCAAACAATTGTGACATATTAAATTTAGTACTTCACAATAAAGGGGTTGTCTGGGTTCATTGCTGAACCCAGACATATCCACTTCTTCCCCCACTCAGCCCCTCTGGCATGAGCATTGCCCTGCGCGATACATGGGCTTTTCTGTTTACATTTTTACACTGCTAGGCGGAGGCTTCGGCCTAGCAGTGTTCCCGGTGACATCACCGGTACTGGTGGGCGGGTTTTAGTGCTGCCCTAGCCGTTTTACAGGCTAGGGCAGCGCTAAAGCCCGCCCATTAGTGCCGGTGACGTCACCGGCAACACTGCTTAGGCAGAAGCCTCCGCCTAGCTTACCCATGGAGAGCCTGGTATGTCACCGGATCTCCAGAAAAACACCTTGCCCTGTGCAATACAGCGCAGGACAAGGGAGAGCATCAAAGCATGAAACGTTCCGATGCTCATGTCAGAGGGGTTGAGTGGAGGAGGTGGGGGGAGATACGTCCCGGTTCAGCTCTGAACCAGGACAACCCCTTTAATGGGTCTTCTGTAAGTATACTCAATGTATAATTAAGCCCCCAAACTTTTTTTTTTATAAACCATGTGTATCTAATCCTTACCATTTTTTTCTTTCCAGATTTCTGATTGCCTTAAAAGGCGATGTTCAACCCTTTACAGGTGATGGTCTATACCAGGGCTGGCCAACCTGCGGCTCTCCAGCTGTTGTAAAACTACAACTCCCAATTACTCCCACCATGCCCTGCTCTAGGCTGATAGCTGTAGGCAGACAGGGCATACTGGGAGTTGTAGTTTTGCAACAGCTGGAGAGCCGCGGGTTGTTCAGCCCTGGTCTATACTAAGGATAGGCTATTACTATCTGATCTGTGGGGGTCCGACTCCCCGCTTCCCTGCCGATCAGCTGTTCTGTGCCGGAACTACACAGGTCTGTCCTTTGTGTAGTGGACGGAGATGGTAAGTGCAGAGCAGCTCCCATTGTAGTCCCGCCGCCAGAGCTACTGCAGAACAGCTGATGGGTCGGGAGTGCGAGGAGTCAGACCCCCGCTAATCACATAGTGATCCTGAAGAAAGGCCATCACTTGTAAAGGACTGGACAACCCCAAGTTAAAGCCTGAACAGCTGTGCCTATCTGTTTGCAGAGACACATAGCTATGGTTCAACAGAATAAAACGCTGTTTTTCTTTTTGTTGATCCAAGGCTACTTCCCGAGTTATGATACTTGTTCTTAATATGCAAATTAGGCATTTGGTGCAATTGGGGCGTCTCACTATTGCTCCTTTCGCACCCACGCTTTTCTGTGGTCAGCCCTTCCCTGGCTGCTTTGTCACTTTCTAGCCCTGTCAATCAAAGCAGCGAGGGAGGGGCTGTCCACAGAAAGGGGTGGAGCTTAGGAGCAATTGTGATGCCGTCATTGCGCTAAAGGCCTAATTTTCATATTGACAAAAAGTATCTTAACTCAGAAACAAAGTCTCAGAAGAAAAATTGTATTTTAATAAGGTGAACTACAACTGTGTCTGTGCAAACAGTTGGATGGGGAGGTTGTTGGTGACAGTTTCCCGTTAAAGTGTCCCACTCACCAAAGTGCACAACTTTTTAAGAATTTCTACCCAAATAAAAAATTGCCCATATTTTATTAAATCTGGAGTTAGAGTAGCTACCAAAGTTCAATAATACAATAAGGTTTCCACTTTTCTGTTTTATTGTGGCTGCCATTTTTACAAAAGTGACAACAGGAAGTGCGGCCATATTGGTTGTCCCTTTTTGAACTGGCTTCTTACCAACGGATGGTAACATTGTCACTATTATTAATTGATTATGCTGACATGCTGTTCTTAGAAGCTAATAGAATGGTGACAACCAGTATGGCGGCACTTCCTGTTGTCATATTTGCATAAAATGGCCGAATAGAAAAATGCCTAACAAAAATTACCAAACTATGGCTAATGCTCTTACTTCTGATTAACTGGTTTTGGGTAGGAATCCATTTTTAGAAATATCTTTCAAGCCATGCATCTGTGTGACCCATACATTATCAGGACTCTGTTTCCATTCACTGACTGCAAGTGGAGATCTTGGAAATGGCAAGGAGTAGAAACATGGTACATCTATTCACTAAGCTTTATTTGCATAAAACCAGCAAAATTCTTAAAACTTTCGCACACTGCATTGTTGCATCTCGTTTTAAAGGGCTTGTCCAGGATTAGAAAACCATGGCTGCTTTCTTCCAAAAACAGCACCACCCCTGTCGTGTTGTATTGCGGCTCTGCGCCATTTACTTTAATGGAACTCAGCAGTATTACCGGACATAACCCAAGCACAGGGGTGGCGCTGTTTTTGGAAGAAATCAGCCATGTTTTTTTTTTTCTAATCCTGGAACACCCCTTCAAATTTGCAGATTTTTTATTTTATTTTTTCCAGAACTGATTTTAAAAGAGAGAGGATCATTTTCCTCCTAAAAACTTAAAAACCGCCACACAACTGCATGTGCGGACCCCGCCTAAAGGAATACTTGAATGTATGCCCTTGAACTCAGGAGCTCTACAGAAATTTAGTAGCCATTTTATATGGCATTTAGAATTATTACTCTCGCAGAACTTGTATATGAAGATGTACGTAACAGATTTAACCAACAGAACAAAATGGACGGAGAAATGTATCATTTCCTTTGAGAAAATGGCCGCCCTTTCAGTGTCAGAGGGGGTTAGCAAGACGTCTGCCACTGAAACGGGCAAAGCCACATACAGCTCAACAGTTTGATATCTGCTATAAAGGTGGACCTGTAGCCTACTAACCCGAGGCAGTGATATCGACGGCCAACACATGGCTGAGCACACAAAATGGCTGCCTGCACTTGGGAGTAGGGGGGGGATGGGGATGGGTATGTTTGGTTTAACATGCACACCCAGATAGCTTCCTCACTAGCTGATAGGGTCCCTGAGTCCACACAGAAATGTACATTTCCTCACACACGCACTCGAGTCATTCCTTCACAGAAGTCCGTTAGAAAAGAAAATGAAGCGTCACATCCATCTGGTGGGTGGTGAGGCATCTCATGGGTCACAACCATCGTGCCTATTCCCCGTTTGTGAAAACACCGCCGTCAAATACTCACACATGCGTCATAGTGTCCTAAAATATGTACACGCCACTCTAGTAAGCACCTTTAAAGTGATTATATACAAGTCTGTCAGGTAGGTCGACGGGGTAAGTCACCACCAGGTCATAATAACGTTGTCCATTATACCGTCTCAGTGCAGCTGTTACAGGGTTAATTATGACATATTGTGATGGCAAGTCAGTAACGAGGCGCCCGATTGGCTGGGTTGGTTGTGTATCTGAACACCCTATGGGCGTCCGCCATTGCGAGCAATCGGGGTATCTGCTGCCATTCTCTACCCTTTAATAAAATGGCAGCCGAAATCCGATTGGTTGCTACGGGGGCCGTCATCGTTATAAATCAGGTCACCCGCACCGAGTACATGAGGGACATGCAATGCTCAAGCTCTCACCTCTCTTCCCCCATGACAGTATGGCTTCTGTGACAGAATGATTCACCCCGTGTGTTTACTAGGCGGTGCCAGGAAATTGTACTCAGATTAATCACCAGGTGCCTGCTCAGTAAATACCAGCCCTTAAAGGGGTCATATAGGATTAGAAGAGGTAAGACGCTTTTTCTTTTACCCCCCAGAAACAGCGCCACTCTTATCCACAGGATGTGTCTGGTATTGCACCTCATAGGACAGAAGTCCCAGATTTTACGGTATTTTTTTCAAATTTCCTTTACATTAATAAATTAGTATTTCGCTTAAATATATAGCCATAAATAGTACATGTCTTAATACGTAAGTATATGGTATATGTACTAATATATTAAAAAATAATAAATAGTCATAGGCTAGAGAAGGGGGTCTTTCTAACGACACACTGGGAATTCATCAGCCTGCCCAGAAGCCCTACGTCCTTGCCGTCATCTCTTTCTTCATACGCTCTATCAGGATAGACTCATCGGAATACTTTTCTGCCCCAGATTCCCCTCGCTCCTCCCCTGCTTATCTACATCCACTTGCCATCGTCAACCTGCGCCCCCTTTCTGCTGATGCCAAGCATTGCAGGTCCCTCTGGCAAGTGAGGGGAACGCGTTAGAAACCCACTGTGCATGTTGGAAACCGACGTGGTGGATAGATTGCATGCCATAACCTATGTACTCATTGGAGGAAATTTATCAAAGTTGCTAAGGAAAACTGGCTTAGTTGCCCATAGCAACCAATCAGATTCCACCTTTCATTTTTCAAAGCTCTTTTGGAAAATGAAACAAGCAATCCGATTGGTTGCAAGGGGCAACTAGGCCAGTTTTCCATTACAGCAGTTTTGATAAATGTCCCCCCATGTAGGGGGTAACTTGATTTTTCAAATAAATTGGTAATGCTAATGACTGCCATCAGTTCTAGAGAATAAGATATATAAGACAATATGGTTTATCATTAAAGTTCCTTGTAGCTGGACCTTAAAGGTCTCCTCTAATAGCCATTGATATATTGCCAGGGTCACAGTTACCCTCATGTATTACAACATGCCATACCATTGGCGAATGGGTCACAAATAACCAGAATATCCCATAATACATTTTTTGCTGAATGAGAATGTGAGAATATGAAGAAATAAAAATATTGGGGAGATTTATCAAAACTGGTGTAACAGAAAACTGGCTTAGCTGCCCATAGCAACCAATCAGATTCCAACTTACATATTTCAGAGCTCCTTTGGAAAATAAAAGCTGGACTCTGATTGGTTGGTATGGGCAACTAGGCCAGTTTTCCTTAACACCCGTTTTGATAAATGTCCCCCATTGACTCTCAAGGGTTCGGGTAACTACACGACAAACTGTGTAGGTTACCCCCCCTTAATAAAGACGCTAGTAATGGGATGTACTTACAGCACTGGCATGAGGGGTATGTTTACTACCAGAAAACAAAGAGGGGGACGGGTGGTCTTGTGCTTAGGGTAAGGGAAAGCAGAGGCAAGAGACGGTATTGCCAACCCAGGAGGCAGGACGAGAGATTTCCGGGTAGAGATAATGCCCATGTTCATGTAAACAAGCTAAAAGAAGTTCAGTGGTAGCACTGGCGCTGTCTCGGTTGGCACAGATAATTGCGGTGCCGCACTGTGTTGCGACCCTGGAACTCCCGCGCCAGATTCTGCCTCTGTAGATTTTTACGTCCTAGCTTGCGCCTATCCACCACAGCTTTGGCGCGTTGGATCCTTGAGACTTGACCTACTTTTTCTAAAATAGCGGCTTTGGCAGTAACTGAGGTGGCATGGTGAGGTGTGCGACGCTCCACTCTGGTTTTGGATGGTGACCTGCAGAGAAGGGGGGGTCAGACGTTACAAGGCTAAAGTTGTGATACCTCTAACCCCATTCCTATATCCCGTCTACTCCATGGGGGAGATTTATCAAAACTGGTGCAACAGGAAACTGGCTTAGCTGCCCATTGCAAACAATCGGATTCTATGTTTCATTTTTCAAAGCTCCTTTGGAAAATGAAAGGATCAATCTGATTGGTTGCTAGGAGCAATTAAGTCAGTTTTCCTTTACACTAGTTGTGATAAATCTCCCCCCATATGTAGGTAATATAACTGGCACCACCGCAATATTTATATGCATAGGAAATAAAAATAAATTTGCTTTAAAGCCTATGAACACCTTTGGGGGCAATTTTTTTTTTTTTTATGACTGCATTTTACCCATTTTGGGCTTCGCACTTTCACTTTGTGGCTGTCCTCTAATAAACCTCATCTCTAAATTACTAAAAGGTTATAAACATTTAAGACACATTCGTAAGATAAGAATTGAGCTGTAATGAGTGTTTAGGAAGTCCGAGATAAGGAGCAGTCAGTTGAGCTGCCTGTCAGGAAACAGTAAAAATACAAAGACTATTACTAGAGAATCTCAAGTCTGTACAAAGAAAGGGGCTCACAATTTTTAATGAAGACCAATTGAAAAAATGATTTTTAGCTCAAAATTAGTACAAAGCATCAATAAAAACAATTGCCACCAAAGGTATCCATAGCCTTTAAATTTATAAACGTATCCCCAGGTGCATTCTGTAACACATATTCAGCATAAATGTGTAATACATACCTGTCTCTGGTTATTTCATGGGTGTCTTCCTCCACCACGATGCTGCCAGTAGTGATGTACACAGACATGCTGGGGTGCTCGATGAGGAGGTCTTCCAGTGGACTGCTTCCCAATGCATCATGGCCAGGACCCTCTGCAGTGAAACAGGGGGGAGGGGTAACGAACCAGCTCTCGTCCATCGACTGGGGTGGGATGGGGGAAATGGACCAACCAATCCGCTCACCCAGGGAGTGTGGCAGTGGGCTAGAGTCAATACTGTCCGTTGGGCCTTCTGCCACATCATCCCTGCTTGAAGTTAAGGTGTAGCTATCTGATATGGCCAAAGGGGGTCAAGTTAGGAGTGGAAAGAAAGATGGAGGACCACACACATACGGTGTTAAAAAGAAGGGGTGGGGATGGGAGAAAGGATGGGGAAGTTATTAGTTGCGATAACTATTACAGACGTCATATAGGTGTCTATCCCTACACTATTAACTTCCATATCTATTTGTATAACACATGTTGCCTACATGCCATCTGCATATCAGATGCCATGTCTTCTGGTTTGAAGTAATTGGGTTAATATAATGCATGCAATTGGCTAATACACACATATATTAATATAAAAAGTTAAACTAGTGTATACTTAGAGCGAATACTATACATCTCCAGGAGCCAGAACCTATAGGACTTAGTGCCTAACCTCCAACTGAAAAGAACACTGGGGAGGAGCACTGTCAGCAGTTCATAATGCTCCTCCCTAATGTCCACTTCAGCTAAATTTCAGGTACAATATACAGTCCAAAATGTTGGTTCCTTGAGCCGTATGGTTCCTGCTCTTAGCACTCATTAGTATAACTCCTTATGGCCATATTACAAATGACCTTCAGCAAAGCTTTTACAAGCTGGGCACAGAGCAGGGGGCAGTATAGAACATACAAAAACCTTACTCACTTTTTAAATGTCCTACTCCTCCAGTCCCCACTGGTCTGCTTCATATCCATCGTTCACATGATCACTGACCTCAGTGGTCACATAGGCATGAATGGCCAGTGACTGGTACAGGCCCAACAGAGGCTGGGCCAGAGTGGCGGTGCTGGAGCAGCAGGACATATAAAAGACGAGTAAGTGTTTTTTGTTTATTTTATACCACCCCTGCTCTGTCCCCACTCCTTTATGGCTGGGCTTCCAAGTGGTAGCTGCAACTCCATCCAGTATAAATATGTAGTTTTAACACCATGCTGTTAAGTTAAACATTTTGTGCTTTTTTTTTCAAAGCTCTGTTTCTCTGACACATTAACAGATAAAATGCTATATGCCTGCGGCCACCACTAGAGGGAGCTTACTGCATACTGTTTATACACTGAAATCCATAGTAAACCAGTATACGGAAAGCTCCCATTCTTTCCCTACTGGCCTTGCAGCTAGCCACCAGGTTACCTTTCACTCTATCTATGCAGGGGCTTTGGAGCTCTGGGTCAGAAAAATAGAGCTATAGATGTCAGCTATAACTGGTATCCATCTTCTCCCAGTCTGTAATAAAGAGGATGGATGCATACACGAATGAGTGTAGAAAGTTTAGAGTTTTTTTTCCTGGACTGTGATATGGGAAATAAGTAGATAAAAAGGAGGATATCATGGCGTCTAGAATTAGTTGCTATTTTTTTTTTGTCCCTTTAAAGAGGTTCTATGGGAATCATTTAAAATGGCTGCCAGCAACCAGTCTCAGATTGTGAAAAGAACTGGTTGCAACCACTTGCAGAGCTGTCTAGGGGTGTGAGGGGACGGACCCTCACTACACACTATGCTCCAGCACTTGACGACACTACATATTGGTGAGTTTTCCTGTCAGGCTTTTCAGCCATGATGGCATATTGTAGGCAGGATGACATCATTATCATCTATTGTAGAGAAGTGTAGTGATGCCCTGCCCCTTTACCCCTAGACAGCTCTGCAAGTGGTTGCAACCTCCTTACACTGTAGGACAGGTTGGATGGCGGCCATTTTAAATAATTCCCAGAGAATCCCTTTAAGAACAGTTTACTCCCTCATGGAAAGTTCTGCGGCTCAGGCAAATACTAAGCTGATGGCAGTGACTGCTGTCTCATGCCACATAACAAAATTTGCATGGGTCTTTGTTGCCCATCACAGCGTCATTGGTTTCTATGGCAACAATAACACTTATGTGTGTTCTTTAGTTAATTAGCTTTTTCATTGTCCTTGGAGACAGACAGCGTTAGGCCTCATGCACACGGCCGTACCGTGTGCGTTCCGCATTTTGCAAAACATAAAGTCTGGCCTTCAATAGACCAGTCCTATCCTTGTCCGTGATACGGACAAGAATAGGACATGTTCTATTTTTTTTTTTAGGGCTGGGAAATGGAGGCCCCATTGAAGTAAACGGGTCTGCATCCGAGCCGCATGCGCACCCAAACTACATTTGTGTGCATGAGGCCTTAAGCTGTAAAGATCTGTCATGTTGTCTGAACACAGGCATACAGCCAAATGTAAATATTGCACCTCGGTGGAGGACAGTTGGTACAAAGGAAGTAAAATATTAATTTTAATTTATATTCAGTTTTAATCTATACAGCGATGGTTTAAGAGCGGAGTTCTCCTTTAAGTCCTGCAGATGTTTGCAGTTATTGCATTTGTTTGTGCCGGGCTTTTGAAATGTGTGGTGAAATTAAGCCAAAATTGTGGAAATACTTGAGAAATATCCAGCACTGAGTGGAAACTTTTGCTGCTTCCTGTCACTTCTATGGCAAGCTACGGAACAAGGGCCGCTGGGACATTAAAAGAAACCCTGCCTGGAAACAGAGATAAGTAGCGGTTCCCCTAACCGTTTTCCATAACAAAATAGCATGCGTCTGAGCAGACACACACTGGGTCCAGGACTAAATTTAAGGCAGACCTCTGGAAAACATTTAAGGAATGTTAATTGCGGTCGCTGTGGAAAATAAGCGTTACCCTGCAGTCCTTACCTGGGATGTCGATAATTAGCCAGCCATCATCTTCCTCCTCCTCTGTTATAAAAGCTTTTGGTTCTACGGGGTCACTGGCTGGTCCCTCGCTGAAGAACAGTCGGGTGAAGCGTTGGAACATGGCTGAAGTGAACCTTGGAGATTGCTGGAGGTTATGAGAGTGGAAGCCGGAAGGGGTGTAAACAGGTGGGCGACGTTGTGTGGTGGGGTCAGCAGAGTCCCACTAAAGGATTTGTAAACATGAGGCTTCTGTATGGCTTGGATAAAATAACCCTGCAACGAGAGGTACACAACCGTAAGACAAACAATACACAACACGCAACACGTCACTGCCATGTGCTGTTGGGTGCCTGATGCGCACCGACACTGCAGTGTGCTGTTGGGTGCCCAATGTGACACATCACTGCGGTGTTGGGCGCCTGATGTGACATGTCACTGCCGTGTAGCATTGGGTACCTAATAAGACAAGTCACTGCCATCTGCCTGATGCGACATGTCATTGCGGTGTGGTATTGGGTGCCTGATGCGACACATCACGGTGGTGTGGTGTTGGGTGCCAGATGCGACACATCACGGTGGTGTGGTATTGGGTGCCTGATGCGACATGTCATTGCGGTGTGGTATTGGGTGCCAGATGCGACACATCACGGTGGTGTGGTATTGGGTGCCTGATGCGACATGTCATTGCGGTGTGGTATTGGGTGCCTGATGCGACACATCACGGTGGTGTGGTGTTGGGTGCCTGATGCGACACATCACGGTGGTGTGGTATTGGGTGCCTGATGCGACCCATCATTATGGTGTGGTATTGGGTGCCTGATGCGACACGTCATTGGATACCTGATGTAGTACCATCACTCTTGGACCAGTGTTACTGTTCTATTACATGACTCTCCCATGCACCTCACAATCTCTTTCCCCTCTGCCCAAATCTCGAAGCTGCATCAAACATGGTTCTTTAATCTGACATAGTGTCTACTGAAGACCATGGACAGGCCGTGGACACCAAGTCATCACAATGTGACGCCTTATTTTCCTCATATGACTTAAAGGGGTTATCCCATGATTAATGTAAAATATAAAAACACCATATAGTACGTGACAACCTCTTTCTAACTAGAACCAGCCCTGTACCTCACATGGATCCAGAGATCTCCCCATTCATTGCTACAATTTGCTAGATTTATATCAAGCAGGCAGCCCAAGGGGCTTGTCCTTTCTGCTGCAGCTCAAGGTGTGTGTCCTTTCTGCTGCAGCTCAAGGTGTGTGTCCTTTTTGTTGCAGCTCAAGGGACGCGTTCTTTCTGCTGCAGCTCAAGGGACGCGTTCTTTCTGCTGCAGCTCAAGGGGCGTGTCCTTTCTGCTGCAGCTCAAGGTGTGTGTCATTTCTGCTGCAGCTCAAGGGGCGTGTCCTTTTTGCTGCAGCTCAAGGGGCGTGTTCTTTCTGCTGCAGCTCTCTCCCGGAGGCAGATGAAGAATGGAAGTGAGCATGTGCGGCCTTCTCAGTGAGGCAGACAAAGAAATAAAATAAAAATAACAGCAGTTGGTGCTATACAGATACATTTTATGAATGGCTGTGGCTATACAAAAAAATGTATTACATGCAATTACAACAGTAATCAGATTCAGGTGCTGGTTTGAAAACTGCAGAAAATTTTTTGTGGGACTACCCCTTCCTTCCAAAAAGGGGTTATGTGGAAGGACACAGAAAAGAAGTCCATTTATCTCATTCACACCATGTGATCCCAGCAGCGGACAATGATTCATCTGTCAGTGAAATCTATGGCTGCTCCTACTAAACGCCTGGTTCACAGAATCCCCGAAAACCCCAAAAATGGGTTTCATGCAAATTGTGAAAATTCTACACAGATTTATCCAGCAGCCTGTACACAGTGCAAGGTCAGAGTACACGTAAACGCCACAATATGTCACCTCATCTGCTCCATCCTCAGAACACTGGTATCTTTCATCAAGGGCACAGCCTGACTAATCTCCTTACTGTCTGAGCTGTGACTGCCACAGAAGGCGCCCGCCCGCCTCTCCTGAGCAGATTATTATTTCATCTGGGCCCCCTGCAGGACATCAGGCTGGAAGGAGTTAATGATATCCACCGTGATAATCTGAAGCAGGAGACTTGGACGGCCTGTACTAGTCACAGGGTGGGCTCACCTTACAGCAGCGACTCAAATATGCAGACCTGACTAGGTTCCCTAATTCACATGCTGCAGCGGCTGAAATGTACTGCAGATTGAGGGATCTCTCCCGACTCCACTAGACACATGCACGCCCGGCTCAGCCGAGCATGCATGTGTTCCACACAAGCTGAAAGCCGCTGCCAGACACCTTATCTCTGCAAGAACTAAACCTGAAATCATACATCTGGCATGAGGGGAGTCAGGAAGCCCCATACACATAGATGGTGGGTCAGTCCTGCTGAAATCAACAAGTTCGCATGACATTTAACCAATGTGCATGGTCTGCTTAAAGAGCACCTGCCAGCAGGATCGACCCTATTGATCCAGGCATACCGTCTGATAAGGCTGATCCTGCAGATTAAAACGATATATAAATTGTTAAAATTGTTTCGTTCCTGAGAAATAAAAAGGCTTTTATTCTTCACGCAAATGAGGGCTGGAGTGCATCAAGGGGCGTGGCCTAGCCCCAAAATGCATCTCATTTTTACAGGGCTGGCCACGCCCCCTCAGTGCACTGAAGCCCTCATTTGCATGAACAATAAAAGTCTCTTTTCTCGGGAATGACACAGCCGATTTTTAACAAAACAGGCAACAGTTTAATCAGCAGGATCAATCCTAGCAGACAGTATGCTTCAATACTTTAATAGGGTGGATCCTGCTGACAATTGCTCTTTAAAGCTGGCCACAGACTTGAGGTTTGTGTTGGAGAACTCCGTAAATGTCTGTCTTCATGGATATTTTCCTACTTGCCTGATCCGACGTTCCTCCAGGAGTTCTGCAATACCAGAAGAGTCTATGATTTATGGATGACTGGGACAGGATAGCTATTAGTCACCGAAGCATTTGTCCATGATCAGCTTAAAGGGGTTGTCTCATCACAGACCACCCCCTTTAACACGAGAACCACTGTGGGGATTAACTGATTGCCAAAGGTCTGGCCAAAAAGTACATTTTTGGAACTTCTGGACCAGTGGTGGTCAACCTGCATCATACAGGGATCCTCAAACACAGCCCTAGACTCCGGTTAGGGCAGTATAGCAACCAGCTGGCTAAGGCCTCTTTCTCACGAAGGATACGGATTGGCTCTGGATGCGTTCAGTGAAACTTGCACCATTTTGCAAGCAAGTTCAGTCAGTTTTGTCTGCGATTGCGTTCAGTTTTTTCCGCGCGGGTGCAGTGCGTTTTTCAAGCGTGTGATAAAAAACGGAAGGTTTACAAACAACATCTCTTAGCAACCATCAGTAAAAAACGCATTGCATCCGCACTTGCTTGCAGATGCAATGCGTTTTTCACTGAAGCCCCATTTATTTCTACTGGGCCAGGGCTGCGTGAAAAACGCAGAATATAGAACATGCTGCGTTTTTCACCCAACGCAGAACTGATGTGTGTGAAAAAAATCGAAATGAATGGGTCAGGATTCAGTGAGGGTGCTGTGCTTTCACGTCACACATTGCACCTGCATGGGAAAGACACTCATGTGAAAGACGACTAAAGGGGTTTTTCTGTTGTAGTTTTATATGGTTTTTGATTACACTGTGGGCTTTTTCTGACATAGCATAAAAGAATGCGTGTAATGTGACATGTTCCTCCAGAGAAGTAATTCTAAGAACATTTCCAAAAACAGCTTCTTTAAGAAACAAAGGACTGATGGACAGCACACCCACTAAAGTGTAGGCCATTTTGAAAGTCACAAAATGGCCGCTCATCAAGCTTCAGTGATGCTGAAGGTCAAAGGCATCGATAAACTAAAAAGCTGCGTTGTAGGTGCCAGGTGTAGTTTACAACCTATGGACCACAATATACCAGGTTGTAATACGACCCTGCACTGAAAGATATCTCGCAAGTTCAACCTACAAGCAGGATGGAGACACTGGCGTAATGTCTGAGGTGAAGGTTCGCCTGGAGGAGAACATGACACTTGAGCTCACAAACTGAAGGCCTAACGCCACTGAAAACACAAAACAATTCACCCTCATGTCCCGCTATGGACGCCCCTGCTCGGTATACTGCTGGTAGGTCATATTTAAAAAAGCAGACACTGAAATAATAAGATACAGGACACAATGTACTGAGCCCTCAGCTGTGCACTGAGGATGGCGGCCCTGGCGTAAGTGAAGGCTCAGTACATCTAAAAATACAGGCCAGCGTACAGAAGTAACCTTCTACCTGACAGCAGGGTTGGTGCTGCTCTACTTTGCATGTCCTCTGTCCAGTGTTGTGACTAGGGAAAGGTCAGGCCGTGCCCAGGAGCCACATCGGAGGACATGATCGGTCAGCATTGGACGTCACACCGCTATCCATCGCCAATATAACTAAAAGCCATTCAGTATTTATATATCGGCCTGTACCTGTGACCGTTCTATAGGCCCAGAGAACATACAGTGAACTGAGGGTAGGGAAATGAAAATCCGCTGACCTCAGGGCTTATATGAGGCGAGCATACTTACCAACATTTCTGCTGGGGTTGTCCTACAAAAAAATATTCTACAGTTTTCAAACCAGCACCTGGATCTGAATACTTTTGGAATTGCATGTAATTAAAAATGTATTATAGCTACTGAGTTATTCAATGACATCTATCTGTATAGCGCCACCTGCTGTTTGCTCTTTTTCTATTTTCTTTGTCCTGCTCACTGGGACAGAAGAGCATGCTCAGTTTCATCCTTCAACTGCCAACAGCAGCAGCAGAAAGGACACACCCCTGAGAGAGGACATGCCCTCTAAAGCTTCGGTCACGTCTCCATTAGGAGATCCGGCTGGCTGTTCTAGCACAGAGCAGTCTGCGATTTCTGGCATAAATGGTGCATTTGCGCCAGATCAGGCAGCTGGATCTCCAAAATGGAGATGTGAACACGGCCCAGCTTGAAATAAATCTAGCAGAACAATTGTAGCAATGATGAGATCTCTGGACCCATGTGAGGTACAGGGCTGGTTCTAAGTCTGTTAGAAAAGTATTGTCATGTAATATAAGATCTCTGAATTTCATTTTACACCAATCATGGCATAACCCCTTTAAGTCTGCATTTGGACATGACCTCTACACTCCCGCTAAAACCCGCTTCTGGGTGACAGGCTATAGACACGAGATATACACGGCCAAGACAAGCATGTTCCATTTCAGAGTTTAGATATTCTACCACTAATTGAATGCCCACCTTTTAACACTTCATACAGTTTTTCAATCCATCCTGTACTGTTTAATTTCTTTATAATGCTCATTTTATTTATTACTTTGACTTTTGTGATAAACCCCCGCCAGCCCGCCATAGACAAACAAGATTAAATACTAGTAGAATACAGACACCACTAGAGGGAGCTATGGTGCTTACAGCATACTGTTCTATTATAAACATATAAACTGTATGCACCAAGCTCCCCCTAGTGGTGGCTGCATGCAGATAGAATTCTATCAATGTTATCTATGTTTAGAGGGAACCTGTCATCTGGAAAATGCAATGTGCAGGAATGATGTTACATAGCAGGAGGAGATGAGCAGATTGGTATATACAAAGAGTGAATATAACTTGTAACTGATTGAAGTCTCTGCTCAGTCTAGGTTTAGGAGTCCTGCAGGCGGAATCACCGATTAGCTTCTCCTGCTCTATAACATAATGCTGGCAGATCAGCCAATGCTTGTTCAAGTGACAGGGTATTTGGGGCTTAAAGGGGTTGTCTAGTTTAAGCCACTGGGATACACCATTACTAGCGGAGGTCTGACACCAGCACCCCAGATCTACACAGCACTTCAACCTTGTAGTGATGGAGATGACTTCCAGTGATGGAGCTAGACCTGAACAGCTGATCTGCAGGGGTACAGGGTGTTGGACCCCCGCTGATCAGCTAGTGATGGCCTATACTCAGGATAAGCCATTAGTTAGTAAAAGCTGGACAACCTTTTTAAAGGGAACCTGTCACCTGATCCCGAGAACGGGTATTCTGCACCCCCGTGGAGGTCCCCTGAAATGAATGGAGCACTAGGCGGAGCGAATGGAGCACTATGCAATTGTGATAAGTGGGGATCTCAGTGGTAGGACCCCCCCAATCTGATAATTATCCCCTATCCTGTGGATACGGCATCACTTTACCCCTTTAATAAAACAGAAAAAAAAAAACAGAGCTCTGATCTCCATAAAAATATACAATGAAACTAATCAGCACTGGATTCTGAACCTATCTGGATGAGAAAAACAAAATGGCGTTCAAGGATGGCTGTTCACCATAAGAACTGAAGCGTGGCTTTCCAAACAGCAACCTGGCAATTTGCGGTCCCCAATGCACAAGCAACGTCCGTGCGGCGGCCGGGACGGATCGAGACCCACCGCAAAAAAATAGAACAATTTCTATTTTTTTTTGCGATGCGAAGGGGACGGACAGACACACAGCGGAAGCACTCCGCTTCCGCATCTCCGTGAATGGGCCGGGTGCTCGTGTATTGCGGACCTGCCATATGCGGGCTACAATACGGCCACGGGCACACAACGTTAGTACTCCTAAATTTCTAGGTGGAATAACAGAGGAATTAGATAATGCAGAGATCTACAAATAAAATGACCCCAAATTGTAATTTCACGGGGAATCCTCCCAGGTTCATATAAGTACATGAGGGACAATCCTCTGTGTGTGTGTGTCTCAGGCACAGTACCGATCAGTAATACGGCAGGGCGCATTGCGATGACCTAGTATGGATCACACAGCTGAAGGTTCATCCCAGTGTATCAGTTCAGATACAGTTGCAAGAAAAATTATGTGAACCCTTTGGAATGATATGGATTTCTGCACAAATTGGTCATAAAATGTGTTCTGATCTTCATCTAAGTCACAACAATAGACAATCACAGTCTGCTTAAACTAATAACACACAAATAATTAAATGTTACCATGTTTTTATTGAACACACCATGTAAACATTCACAGTGCAGGTGGAAAAAGTATGTGAACCCCTAGACTAATGACATCTCCAAGAGCTAATTGGAGTGAGGTGTCAGCCAACTGGAGTCCAATCAATGAGATGAGATTGGAGGTGTTGGCTTACAGCTGCCCTGCCCTATAAAAAACACACACCAGTTCTGGGTTTGCTTTTCACAAGAAGCATTGCCTGATGTGAATGATGCCTCACACAAAAGAGCTCTCAGAAGACCTACGATTAAGAATTGTTGACTTGCATAAAGCTGGAAAGGGTTATAAAAGTATCTCCAAAAGCCTTGCTGTTCATCAGTCCACGGTAAGACAAATTGTCTATAAATGGAGAAAGTTCAGCACTGCTGCTACTCTCCCTAGGAGTGGCCGTCCTGTAAAGATGACTGCAAGAGCACAGCACAGACTGCTCAATGAGGTGAAGAAAATCCTAGAGTGTCAGCTAAAGACTTACAAAAGTCTCTGGCATATGCTAACATCCCTGTTAGCGAATCTACGATACGTAAAACACTAAACAAGAATGGATTTCATGGGAGGATACCACAGAGGAAGCCACTGCTGTCCAAAAAAACCATTGCTGCACGTTTACAGTTTGCACAAGAGCACCTGGATGTTCCACAGCAGTACTGGCAAAATATTCTGTGGACAGATGAAACCAAAGTTGAGTTGTTTGGAAGAAACACACAACACTATGTGTGGAGAAAAAGAGGCACAGCACACCAACATCAAAACCTCATCCCAACTGTGAAGTATGGTGGTGGGGGCATCATGGTTTGGGCTGCTTTGCTGCGTCAGGGCCTGGACGGATTGCTATCATCGAAGGAAAAATGAATTCCCAAGTTTATCAAGACATTTTGCAGGAGAACTTAAGGCCATCTGTCCACCAGCTGAAGCTCAACAGAAGATGGGTGTTGCAACAGGACAACGACCCAAAGCATAGAAGTAAATCAACAACAGAATGGCTTAAACAGAAGAAAATACGCCTTCTGGAGTGGCCCAGTCAGAGTCCTGACCTCAACCCGATTGAGATGCTGTGGCATGACCTCAAGAAAGCGATTCACACCAGACATCCCAAGAATATTGCTGAACTGAAACAGTTCTGTAAAGAGGAATGGTCAAGAATTACTCCTGACCGTTGTGCACGTCTGATCTGCAACTACAGGAAACGTTTGGTTGAAGTTATTGCTGCCAAAGGAGGTTCAACCAGTTATTAAATCCAAGGGTTCACATACTTTTTCCACCTGCACTGTGAATGTTTACATGGTGTGTTCAATAAAAACATGGTAACATTTAACTCTTTGTGTGTTATTAGTTTAAGCAGACTGTGATTGTCTATTGTTGTGACTTAGATGAAGATCAGATCACATTTTATGACCAATTTGTGCAAAATCCATATCATTCCAAAGGGTTCACATACTTTTTCTTGCAACTGTATATTAGTGTAGACAGGAGCCACCGGCTGTGTGAACAGACCTCGGTCCTGACCGGCCACCGATCAGCTTCTAAATGTTGACATTCACTGACAGCAAGCGCAGACTAAAAGGACAAAGCAGATCAGAACGTTGCGTAACGTTTCATCATGCAGTAATTAAACTGACAGCTAATACCAATGCTCTGTATATACCGCCAACAGTGCACACTGTGTACAGCCGGCTCCAGAGCAACCGAGCCAAAACTGCCTGCCCTGTGTCAACACCTCCGCCGCCATCAACCCTCCTTAAGAGATTTGCTTTAGGCAAAAGGAATGCAGTGACTATATGGTTAACCCTTTGTATACAAACCGCCGTTATGGATATATTATACGGTAGAGCTATAAAAGCGCATCCATAGGAAAATTCCCCCCCCCCCTCCACACAGCTGATGCTGAAGTCCTCCTGCGCGACTAAATAAAGACCACCGAGACAACCTTTGAACTTCACAGGCTACGACTTGCCGGACAGACTCCGTCACCGTGTCCTGAAACGCGCCAGCGCCACAGGACATATGTACTCGGGCGTTAACCCCTCCAATGTCAAGTCGGCTGCTGGGGTGGGGGGTCTGGATGGTAAACAGCTTTATTTAGAGGAGCAGGGTTATTCTCAGCACATCCTGGAAGTTCAGTGGAGGACAGGCATGGACGGCGTGACGTTCAATGTCATATGCAGATGAGACGCACGTCACCGGATTCTTCCATGTGAAATCCAAGGAAGGTGGATCCTGTTTACAGCTGCACGGATCCGCTGTAGGTAGAGATGTCTCCCGCCAACTAAGGGGGTCCCCTAACGTCTCCCACCGGGGGTTATGTTGATTGCGTGCATCTTCTGACTCCTCCCACTGATTAGTTTAGCCCCTCCTCTAACTTTTTCTACTGTTTACACTGTATCCATACGTATCCTACAGAAATGACTGGCATCCTTAAGAGGTGACCTAAATATCTGCGCCCTCGTTAAATGTCATAGGCCGCCGTCTGCGTAAAGGGAGAATAATTGAGGGAGCCTGAGGGAGATGCGGTTAACCCCTTCCTACCCGGGAGAGAAGAAGCCGGATAAAGTATCCCTTTCGCCTACAGCGAGGGGTTCGGATTTGATGCAGTGGGGGGGGGGGGGGGGGGGGGGCGTTCAACGCTCGGGGCTGGGATCGGCACAGAAGACACCTGACTGTCATTTACGATTTCCATAGAAGGACTGAAATTTCGAGCAGATTTCTCCTGCAGATGACACCCCACCCCCTGCAGAACGTATCCAGGGCTCTTAACAGACCCGGATTACGGATTTGCATACTGACAGACCAAGCTGGGAGGGGGGGTGGGGAGGGAAGGCTTGGGTCACCAGATCCAGGGACATTTGTGTCCTCTATAGCATTGGGAAATCATGACCTGCTAACCTTCCCCTGTTAGGAGGACCAGGTGTAACAGACGGAGGGGAGAGGGATACATAGGGATGATGGGGAGTGGGATCCGTACAGCTGAGGGGTTAGAGCCCACCCCGGATCAAGAGGAGGAGAGAAGCAGAGGGGGAGGGAGAGGTACAGATGGAGGAAAGATGATCAACTACAGGGGCAGGCGAGAAGAAGAAGGGTGCAGGACGGACACAATAGGGCACCGAAAAACAAAGAGCCCCCCACACAAGGCACCACCGAGGGGGCAATTGGCATGCAAGGGCAGGGTGCAGAGGGAAGCGATCACAAATGAAAGGGAGGGGGTGTGCATACTGAAATGTAAAATCATGAAATCCAATACCCAGCCTGGACTAGTCCTCAGCATTGTTCTCTGCAAACATACAAAGGGTTAAGACACAAAGATGTCCTTATTCTCTACCCCCCCCCCCCTTTTTTTTTTTTCTCTTTCCATTGTCACCTATGACAACATCTGGTGCCTGTGACATCACAGGGAGAGGCAAGAAAACAAGAGCCTGCAATGCCACCACAAAGGTTACAGCCATGTATATACAGTACAAAGCATCAATACAGAATACAGTGACTATTAACCCTTACAGTAAGTCCAGACACCGCCTGGCAGCGCTGGACGAGCCATCAACACCCTCCAGCGTCCATCCAGCCCACCGTATAAAGTTCAGGATATAAATGCAATGATTTCATATTTCCTGCAGCACCGGGGAGCTGGAAGCTCAGGCACCGGGCAGGGGCAGTCACCTTACCGTGCAGCCGTCCGCGTATACAGACACAAACAACGTCCAGGGCAGGCGCTATACAGAAGGCCAGTTGAGGTAGATGCACAGTACTGTATACAGGACAGCCTCTGCCGGCTCAATCATTAGAACGGCTTCAACAGCTGACAGCTACGTCACACATACACAGCCCCCGGGCCACGCCTCCCCCGTGACGTCACGCTCTGCGGGTGAAGGAGAGGGAGGAGTGAGGCGGGGGGAGTGTAAACTGCGGTGACGTCATAGCAGTGGGAGAAAGGGCGGTGGAATGCTCTTCTGTACCGTAGTATTAGCTCCCATGGCATCTGGATAGCAATTTTTAGCATTTTCCAGTGCTCCTAGAAGGCTGTGAGATCTCTGATAGAAGGATAATTATCGTCAGCCAGGGGCGTAGCTAAAAGCTCATGGGCCCTGGTGCAAGAGTTCAGCTTGGGCCCCCCCCCCTCAGTGCTTGTTGGAAAGGGGCAGGGGAGCACATAGCCTTCCTGCTGCCTGAGGCAAACATTGAAAGGGCACCCTCTCATGATAAATTCTTGACTTAACCCCTTCCCTCCAGCCAGAGGTGTAACTTGACCAGCCAGCACTTTCTATAATACCGGTGTCTTGTTATACAGCACAAGGGTCTTTGGGCCCCCCTCAGGCTCCTGGGCCCGGTAGTGACTGCTACCTCTGCACCCCCTATAGCTACGCCCCTGGTCGTCACTATTAGGAGTCATGCACATGACCATATGTATTTTGAGGTGCGCAAAAAAAAAAACAACGGATGACGTCCGTGTTGCATATGTTTTTTTTGCGGATCCGTTGTAACAATGCCTGTCCTTGTCCACAAAACAGATAAGAATAGGAAACGTACAATTTTTTCGCGGAACGGACACGGAATGCACGCAGAGATATTTGCGTTTTTTTGCGGCCCCGTTGAAATGAATGGTTCCACATACGGGCTGAAAAAAAAATGGAATGGGCACGGGCAAAAAATGCGTTTGTGTGCATGAGACCTTATTAATATTTTATCATACTGGAGTGACTCCCCCTAGGTCCCACCAATACAGCTCTGACCCTTGAGACATGGCTTCCACCAGCAACGTGAAGGTGTCCAACCTTCTCAGTAACGTATGCTGCAATAGCTCTTTTTGGGAGAATGGACAAGATGGGCCTTTGCTTCTCATGGGCAGGTTCCAGTTGTCTTTCCTTGGACCATGTTTTGTAGGCAAAATTCTCATCGTACCCCGCACAAGACCTGTCATTTTGGAGATGCTCACACCAGTGGCGTATATAGAGAAGTAAGGGCCCCATAGCAAAGATAAAACCAGGCCCCCCACACAGGACAGAAGGGTTTCTGCCTAAACCCCTTTCAATGATCCTTGGTCCATTTTTCCACTGCCTCATTTGCTAAAAGTTGTTCCTTTAGAGGGCAGAGTCCTGACCAGGTTTTCACCTCCAGTAGAAAAGGAGATACCGGTAATTCCAACTGAAACTGGGCCCCCTCTTGCCCGGGCCCCATAGCAGTCGCATTGTCTGGCGCTATGGTAGTTACGCCCTGGCCCTGGCTCACACCCAATCAGTGTATAAAAGATAAAAAGAGAGTTTGAGGATCGGATCTAGTGGAAGTGGATCCAGAAGACCTGAAAAACTTGAGGTTCCAGAGGATGGTAGGGTAAGAGTGAGGGAGACAGAGAAGTGTAGAGGCTGCTCAAGGGTTTATCATGCGGACCCAATTGTCTGCATGTGTAGGAAATGTGGGCTAGGAGGAGCGCCAATACACTATATGTAATATTCAATTTAAATTGAGTGGTTCCAAGCTGACACGCACCCTTCCGGTCATGCGCACCACCACAACCCAACACTTCCGCCTCCGGACCGCCGGGATTCCTCCAGAGAGGAAGGACCCTCCCACCAAGCTTTGGCGGTCTTTTTCTCATTATCCTCGGGGTATATATACCCCATGTATGTACAGTATATGTTATAAAACGCGTTGAGATGGATTTTTTGACTACAATAAAGTTCAACAGAAGCCCCTTGTGATTGTCTGCCTTCATCTTGTAACATTCTAGTGAGGTTTACCGGTGTATTATGCTTATCCAGATAAACCCCCCCCCTTGTGAAGTGAGTAAAAGTCTATGATACTTTATGTATATTATACATGTATCTTTTTAATCTACTGATTTGATTTTATGCATAACTTTACAAATATGTTTTAACCTTTTATGGTATCCATTTTCCTACTATTTGTTTGCTTTATGGTCCCACGGACACTGATCCCCTGGGCACGAGGTGTCTCTACAACTATATAGACCACTCACTTTAAATCGAATATTACGTATAGTGTATTGGCGCTCGACTTGGGTCATCGGAACCCTTAACCCTCCTATTTCCTCCTATCTCACACCCAATCATCCAACCATCTCAATGTGGATCTTGTCAAAGTCGCTCAGATCTTCATATTTGCCCATTTTTACTGCTTCCAACTCATAGACGTCAGAACAGGACTGCGCATACGCAGTCGTCCTCCGTTCATTTCTCTGGGGTCGCCGAAAATAGCAGAGCCGTCGGGCCCATAGAAGTGATGCGGTGCTCTCCCATTTATTTCTATAGGGAGAGTGCATGGTGGTGGCTGGACCGCAGTTCTCCAGCCACCACTTTACCCGCTCCGTTCTCAATATAGGTGTGGGTCCCAGTGCTGGAACCCGCACCTATCAGACAATGGGGGTATATCCTAGCAACATGCCCCCCATGGTCTGAGATGGGAATACATGTTTAAAATGCCAGGGCTGAATTTCAGTCCCAGTCTAGCCCTGATAGAGCCTTTATAAATGACACCCTTCGCCATGAAAAAAACTTCATAAAAACATTGCAAAACTATGTTAAAGGGGTATTTCAGCACATTAAAAATACTGTTTCGTGACCTGCAAATGGAAAGAAAAAAATCAGCTCACTTCCCGTTAGAAGAGTACCCCGGTCCCCATTGTGCCACTTCCAGCGCCTGTGTTAACATGAGGAGAAATGGCCAGGAATACTGTTCGTCCTAACCGTAACGGCAGCGATGAGCCGCCTCAGCCAGTGATAGTAATAGTACTATTACAGGGAATTTTATTATAAAACTAATCTACATGACAAAAAATCACCTGCTGCTTCGTTCCGGTGACCTGGCTCCATTTGCTGATCTTCCAGTCCCCAGCTTTTTTACTGCCAAGGATGGTTTCAGGTGAACCGCTGCAGCCAATGACGTGTCTCCAAGTGGCAGGTCACATGGCGCTCTGGGACCTAATTAAAAGGGCTCTAATCCTGGAATACCCCTTTAAAGGATAAGCCATCAATGTCATATAGGTGTGGGTCCCACCTCAGGGACCCGCTCCTATATCTCCAGTACGGACACACCGAAGTGAAGGAGAGCAAGCTGCGCATGTACAGCCACCGCTACATCTCCACCGCTATGGGACTGCAAGAAATCCCATAGTGGTCAACAGAGGGTGGCTGCGCATGCTCGGCTACTCTCCCTTCACTTCAGACAGTCCATTTTCGAGATAGGAGCAGGTCCCACAGGTTGGACCCACACCTTTCTGACAAAAATTGGATATATCCATGGCCATCTTTAACGCGGGGCAAAAGGGGCAGCTGCCCCGGGCCCAGTTGCTCCTGGGGGGCCTTTCATGGGTCCACACTTTATTAACTAAGTAGCAGGACTTGTAGGGCACACATGGGGGATGTCCCTGCACTTACTATTATTTCTGGGCGCCGCTCCGTTGCGCCGCTGTGGTCCCCGTTACATTATCCCACGCTGTATGCTAAGTAACAGCATTGGAACACCATGGAGGAGACATCAGCTTTTCCCCGGCTGTGACGTTCTGCACTTGGACAGCCCTACAGGGAGAAGGAACGCCCAGGGAGAAAAGCTGATGTCTCATCCCTGGTGTTCCGATGCTGTTACTTAGCATACAGCGTGGGAGAATGTAACGGGGACCACAGCGGCGCAACGGAGCGGCGCCCAGAAATAATAGTAAGTGCAGGGAGATCCCCCATGTGTGCCCTACATGTCCTGCTACTTAGCTAATAAAGTGTGGACCCATGAATGCGTCAGCGGCACTTGTGTTCTCCCTCTTGCCCAGGGTCCAATCAATATTAAAGACGGCCCTGGATATGTCCGATCTATATGCCATCAGTGTCTTTAAGCGTGCACCGAGAAAAAAACACATCTTTTTAGGCAGGTTTAGCCCACTCCTTAACTAACTGTGCTCCAAAATCTAGCAGTACCTGTGCAGCAGTCCTCCTCACATGGATGCATCATGTACTTTTTAGTTAAACATGTGACAGGACATGTTTGTGTCTTGAAGGGCTTATTAAAAGGTGTCATTGCGTTCTCCTATTTTCCAGTAGGAGTATGACAGTGTTGTAATTAGCTTTCGTGTACTGTTAATCACCCGCCTTCACTGTCATTTCTGGCAGTCCACTGATTATCTGTTATTAAAATATTGATTATATTAAGTTTGTCATCATTAAGTTTGGGTGCTATTATTCATGTGCAGCGAGCCCGCATGGGAGCTGGACAGGGATGGTAGTTGTGGCAATGAAAGGAGTTTTTCCTGGGGCTATGCAGTGAATAGAGGGCGCATGTCACAGGGAGACGGCTTCACGCTCTGTCCCTCCAGTGCCGTCGGCGCCCTATGATAAGTTCGGAGCAAGGATGTGCGCTGCGTCCCTGTCTCCAGAGCAACAGAGGGCGGAGAGGACCGGGCTGCAGTGGTGTTGCGAGGGGGGTGCGGGCCGCATCGGGTGACACCAGTGATGGGGTGACACCAGTGATTCTGATGGTGGCGGCGGCGGCAGGGCACATGGAGATGAGCGCTTTCATTGTGGAAGCGCTCATCTCCATAGTCATCTGTATCGCTGTCCTCAGAACAGCGATACAGATGGAAGTGCTGCAGCGGGGCAGGGGAGGGAGAGGCATGTCCCTTCCCTGTTCCTCTGATAGGCTGCCGGCAGCCTATCAGAGGCCGATGCAGGTGGCGGGATGATGTCATCGCACCGCCTGAGCCGTACAGTGCGGGACACAGGCTGGAAGAGGCCTGCATCGCATCACTGACATGAAGGTAAGTATAACAGTATTTTATTTATTTTTTTGATGTACAATACCTTAAAGTTTTACTGGCACATGAGGGGGGCCTCTTGTTACTGGCACATGATGGGGGCTCTTCTTACTGGCACATGATAGGGGGGCTCTTGTTACTGGCACATGATTGGGGGGGTTCTTGTTACTGGCAAATGATTGGGGTGCTTTTATTACTGGCACATGATGGGGGGTGCTCTTATTACTGGCACATGATGGGGGGCTGCTCTTATTACTGGCGCATGATTGGGGGTGCTCTTTTTACTGGCATATGATGGGGGTGCTCTTGTTACTGGCACATGATGGGGGTGCTCTTATTACTGGCACATGATTAGGGGTTGCTCTTGTTACTGGCACATGATGGGGGGTGCTCTTATTACTGGCACATGATGGGGGGCTCTTATTACTGGTACATGATTGGGGGGTGCTCTTATTACTGGCACATGATGGGGGGTGCTCTTATTACTGGCACATGATGTTGGGTGCTCTTATTACTGGCACATGATTGGGGTGCTCTTGTTACTGGCACATGATGGGGGGTGCTCTTATTACTGGCACATGATAGGGGGCTCTTGTTACTGGCACATGATGGGGGGCTCTTGTTACTGGCACATGATGGGGGGCTGCTCTTATTACTGGCACATGATTGGGGTGTTTTTATTACTGGCACATGATGGGGGTGCTCTTGTTACTGGCACATGATGGGGGTGCTCTTATTACTGGCACATGATGGGGGGCTCTTAGTACTGGCACATGATGGGGGGTGCTCTTATTATTGGGACATGAAGGGGGATTGCTCTTATTACTGGCACATGATGGGGGGTGCTCTTATTACTGGCACATGATTGGGGGTGCTCTTATTACTGGCACATGATGGGGGGGCTCTTATTACTGGTACATGATTGGGGGTGCTCTTGTTACTGGCACATGATGGGGGTGCTCTTGTTACTGGCACATGATGGGGGTGCACTTATTACTGGCACATGATGTTGGGTGCTCTTATTACTGGCACATGATTGGGGGGTGCTCTTGTTACTGGCACATGATGGGGGGTGCTCTTATTACTGGCACATGATGGGGGGCTCTTGTTACTGGCACATGATGGGGGCTCTTATTACTGGCACATGATGGGGGGCTGCTCTTATTACTGGCACATGATTGGGGTGCTTTTATTACTGGCACATGATGGGGGTGCTCTTATTATTGTGACATGAAGGGGGGTTGCTCTTATTACTGGCACATGATGGGGGGTGCTCTTATTACTGGCACATGATTGGGGGTGCTCTTATTACTGGCACATGATGGGGGGCTCTTATTACTGGTACATGATTGGGGGGTGCTCTTGTTACTGGCACATGATGGGGGGTGCTCTTGTTACTGGCACATGATTGGGGTGCTTTTATTACTGGCACATGATGGGGGGTGCTCTTATTACTGGCACATGATGGGGGGCTGCTCTTATTACTGGCACATGATTGGGGGTGCTCTTGTTACTGGCATATGATGGGGGGTGCTCTTGTTACTGGCACATGATGGGGGTGCTCTTATTACTGGCACATGATGGGGGGTGCTCTTATTACTGGCACATGATTAGGGGTTGCTCTTGATACTGGCACATGGTTGGGGGGTGCTCTTATTGCTGGCACATGATGGGGGGCTCTTATTACTGGTACATGATTGGGGGGTGCTCTTGTTACTGGCACATGATGGGGGGTGCTCTTATTACTGGCACATGATGGGGGGCTCTTGTTACTGGCACATGATGGGGGCTCTTATTACTGGCACATGATGGGGGGCTGCTCTTATTACTGGCACATGATTGGGGTGCTTTTATTACTGGCACATGATGGGGGTGCTCTTATTATTGTGACATGAAGGGGGGTTGCTCTTATTACTGGCACATGATGGGGGGTGCTTTTATTACTGGCACATGATGGGGGGTGCTCTTATTACTGGCACATGATGGGGGGCTGCTCTTATTACTGGCACATGATTGGGGGTGCTCTTGTTACTGGCATATGATGGGGGGTGCTCTTGTTACTGGCACATGATGGGGGTGCTCTTATTACTGGCACATGATGGGGGGTGCTCTTATTACTGGCACATGATTAGGGGTTGCTCTTGCTACTGGCACATGGTTGGGGGGTGCTCTTATTGCTGGCACATGATGGGGGGCTCTTATTACTGGTACATGATTGGGGGGTGCTCTTGTTACTGGCACATGATGGGGGGTGCTCTTATTACTGGCACATGATGTTGGGTGCTCTTATTACTGGCACATGATTGGGGGTGCTCTTGTTACTGGCACATGATGGGGGTGCTCTTATTACTGGCGCATGATAGGGGGCTCTTGTTACTGGCACATGATGGGGGGGCTCTTATTACTGGCACATGATGGGGGTGCTCTTGTTACTGGCACATGATGGGGGTGCACTTATTACTGGCACATGATGTTGGGTGCTCTTATTACTGGCACATGATTGGGGGGTGCTCTTGTTACTGGCACATGATGGGGGGTGCTCTTATTACTGGCACATGATGGGGGGCTCTTGTTACTGGCACATGATGGGGGCTCTTATTACTGGCACATGATGGGGGGCTGCTCTTATTACTGGCACATGATTGGGGTGCTTTTATTACTGGCACATGATGGGGGTGCTCTTATTATTGTGACAAGAAGGGGGGTTGCTCTTATTACTGGCACATGATGGGGGGTGCTCTTATTACTGGCACATGATTGGGGGTGCTCTTATTACTGGCACATGATGGGGGGCTCTTATTACTGGTACATGATTGGGGGGTGCTCTTGTTACTGGCACATGATGGGGGTGCTCTTGTTACTGGCACATGATTGGGGTGCTTTTATTACTGGCACATGATGGGGGGTGCTCTTATTACTGGCACATGATGGGGGGCTGCTCTTATTACTGGCACATGATTGGGGTGCTCTTGTTACTGGCATATGATGGGGGGTGCTCTTGTTACTGGCACATGATGGGGGTGCTCTTATTACTGGCACATGATGGGGGGTGCTCTTATTACTGGCACATGATTAGGGGTTGCTCTTGTTACTGGCACATGGTTGGGGGGTGCTCTTATTGCTGGCACATGATGGGGGGCTCTTATTACTGGTACATGATTGGGGGGTGCTCTTGTTACTGGCACATGATGGGGGGTGCTCTTATTACTGGCACATGATGTTGGGTGCTCTTATTACTGGCACATGATTGGGGGTGCTCTTGTTACTGGCACATGATGGGGGGTGCTCTTATTACTGGCGCATGATAGGGGGCTCTTGTTACTGGCACATGATGGGGGGCTCTTATTACTGGCACATGATGGGGGGCTGCTCTTATTACTGGCACATGATTGGGGTGCTTTTATTACTGGCACATGATGGGGGTGCTCTTGTTACTGGCACATGATGGGGGTGCTCTTATTGCTGGCACATAATGGGGGGCTCTTAGTACTGGCACATGATGGGGGGTGCTCTTATTATTGGGACATAAAGGGGGTTGCTCTTATTACTGGCACATGATGGGGGTGCTCTTATTACTGGCACATGATTGGGGGTGCTCTTATTACTGGCACATGATTGGGGGTGCTCTTACTACTGGCACATGATGGGGGGCTCTTATTACTGGTACATGATTGGGGGTGCTCTTGTTACTGGCACATGATGGGGGTGCTCTTGTTACTGGCACATGATGGGGGGTGCACTTATTACTGGCACATGATGTTGGGTGCTCTTATTACTGGCACATGATTGGGGGGTGCTCTTGTTACTGGCACATGATGGGGGGTGCTCTTATTACTGGCACATGATGGGGGGCTCTTGTTACTGGCACATGATGGGGGGCTGCTCTTATTACTGGCACATGATTGGGGGTGCTTTTATTACTGGCACATGATGGGGGTGCTCTTATTATTGGGACATAAAGGGTGGTTGCTCTTATTACTGGCACATGATGGGGGGTGCTCTTATTACTGGCACATGATTGGGGGTGCTCTTATTACTGGCACATGATGAGGGGCTCTTATTACTGGTACATGATTGGGGGGTGCTCTTGTTACTGGCACATGATGGGGGGGTGCTCTTGTTACTGGCACATGATGGGGGGTGCACTTATTACTGGCACATGATGTTGGGTGCTCTTATTACTGGCACATGGTTGGGGGGTGCTCTTGTTACTGGCACATGATGGGGGGTGCTCTTATTACTGGCACATGATGGGGGGCTCCTATTACTGGCACATGATGGGGGGCTCTTATTACTGGCACATGATGGGGGGTGCTCTTATTACTGGTACATGATGGGGGGTGCTCTTATTACTGGTACATGATGCGGGGATGCCCTTATTACTGGTACATGATGGGGGGGTGCTCTTGTTACTGGCACATGATGGGGGGGTGCTCTTATTACTGGCACATGATTGGGAGGTGCTCTTGTTACTGGGACATGATGGGGGGTGCTCTTATTACTGGCACATGATGGGGCTGCTCTTATTACTGGCACATGATGGGGGTGCTCTTATTACTGGCACATGATGGGGGGTGCTCTTATTACTGGCACATGATGGGGGTTGCTCTTATTACTGGTACATGATGGGGGGCTGCTCTTATTACTGGCATATATTGGCAATGCATATATTGGCAATATTTAATTCATTTCAGTATCCTAAACAAAGTCATGATCCATATGTCTCTCATGTCACTTCACCTGCCTCCTCGTCTCCTGCTTCACCTGTAGGGTGGATCAAAATAACAGCAGTAATACACACCAGGCAGTTATGCAATATGTTTACAATGTGTCTGTGCTATACGTCATCAGATATGTACACTCTATAGGAATGTGACATGTGCCAGGAAGGGTGATATATTTCTAATCCATCACTATATTGTGTCCATCTGCATCACGCTTCTATTTATATCAGTCCATCTGATCCCCGTTTTGCTCTTTACATTTGTCACTCATCATTGAATAAGGATCATAAAAGCAAATAGAGATTTCCGGCTGCAGCCTTTAATAAAAAATGTATAGAAGAACCTTAAAGGGGTTGTTCAAGGGAAGCATACTTACCTGCTCCCCAGTTTCATGGGTCCACCACTGTCTTCACTGCGCTTCAATCCACACATCTACACTTCTGGCCTGGATGGGGGTTTCTTGCGCGCTCCAAGTGGCACATCAGTGCAGTCATGTGCTGTTTGGGAGACTAGTCACCGCTGCAGCCAGACATGGGCTGTATAGACACAGGTGACCTCTGTCTTTGCCAGAAGTTTACTCCTGGAGACCGAAATCAGGGAACAGGTAAGAATGACTCCCTTGACAGGTCCCACTTGGTGTGGGAGTAAGACCTCATGCACACGGCCGTTGTTTTAATCCGCATCCGAGCCGCAGTTTTGGCAGCTCGGATGCGGCCCCAATCTCTTCAATAGGGTTGCAAAAGATGCGGACAGCACACGGAGTGTTCCGTTGCTCCGTTCCGTGACCCCACAATAAAATATAACATGTCCTATTCTTGTCCGTGCTTTGCAGACAAGAATAGGCAGTTATATTAAAGGCTGTCCGTGCCGTTCCGCAAATTGCGGAACGCGCACGGACGCCATCTGTGTTTTGCGGATCCGCGATTTGTGGACCGCAAAACACACAACGGTCGTGTGCATGTAGCCTTACTTAGAGAATGGACAACCCCTTTAAATGGTTTTCAGGATAAGTGCACTTTATATTTAGGGAGTTGTATCAACTCCTGTATGCCAAAAAACTGGAGCCAGAAAGTAAAAAAGTTGGCGCATTTATGTTTCTGCAAACATTTGTCACTTTTTGTGGGTTTAGAGCCCTGATAGCTTTTTTCCAGAAACTGGATGGAGCAGGCACATTATATTATAATCTACACCAGGAAACTGACGTATATTATACCTGAAATCTATACCAGCTCCCTTCCTGGCATAGGTTTTGGTGCACAGACCTGCATAGATGCACCACAATTATTAATAGGCATGTGTCTCTTAATAATTGTGCCGCATCTGACGCCAGATTAAAGGGGTTATCCAAGTCTATAACAGACCTCAAAGGGTGGCCTACCCAAGGTGGTGATCATACTTACCTGGTCCCTCTCTGGGTGCGGTCTCCATGGATCCACAGCCGACCCTTGGTTTTTGCGTCATGCAAGGGGAGCAGGTCACCGCTTGTGGCAGGCGCAGCACTATGAAGTGCCTTTTGCGCTGAGGCATTGGAAGAATTTTGATATCTCTGACTTTTAGTCTAACCAGACTGTCTGTTACTCTGTAATTCCTCTAGCGCCGTTCTATGGAAACAGTAAGTTTAAAGAGCACACCAAATGCTTGAAATAAATTCTTTAACTTTAACTTTTCTTCATATATAACACTGCCGCCTCCGCAGCAGATATCCATGTACAAAACACGTGTTGAAAAGATATCACAAAATGGCGGTATGCATAAGATGGTGGTTTAACTGTTAAATCTTGTCATTCAACATAAAATGGTGGATATATTTCTCTCTTGAGTATCTGTACTCTCACTTTAAAGGGTCCATTCACACGTTCGTATGTGTTTTGCAGATCCGCAAATTGCGGATCCGTAAAACACGGACACAGGCAATGTGCATTCCGTATCTTGCGGACCGCACATCGCCGGCACTCTCATAGAAAATGCCTTTTCTTGTCCGCAATTGCGGACAAGAATAGGACATGTTCTATTTTTTTGTGGAACGGAAGTGCAGATCCGGAAGTGCAGATCCGCAAATGCAAATGCGGACAGCACATTCCGGCCCCATTGAAAATGAATAGGTCCGCACGGGTTCCGCAAAATTGCGGAATGGATGCGGACCCATTTTGCAGACGTGTGAATGGACCCTAAGTTATTTAAGCACTTTATGATCTCTCTGAGAGGTATATCTGAGGTCTAACTAATATTTCACTTGCTGAATTTGGTCACAATTTGCAGTATGCAGTTAGCAGTAACTATTTGTAGATTGGTTCAGTATGATCTGATATGGTTGTATGCAATTTGGATTGCAATATGTAATTTGAATTTGGATTGTGAACTTTGTAGTTTGCAATTTGTGGAACTGTAAGTAAACACACATATAACTGGTTCAGTATACAGTTCTAATCACTATAATAACAGTAGGAACATTATATAACTATTTGAAATACCTATTTTGGCCTCTCTGCTTCAATAAAACACAGCTCTTAGTGGAGTGAATGTCTGTTCAGCTTCTCTCTCTGGTGAATAATGATTCTAGCAGCTCCTGCTAGGGAATTTCCCACACAGGCTTTGTGTTGGCTGGCTGTAATTGGCCAAGACTCCTGCTGTGTGTGAGGCTGGTGTTTTCCTGGATGAGGCTTCACATTGGGGCTAGTCAGTAGGAGCTCACACATGCACATCTTGTCTCTGATGACTAGGCACTCCCAAGGAGGTGGGACCAGCCTATGTCCTGGCAACTAACTACAAGACTGCCAGACTTAGCTCTATGCTGCTCATAATCAACCACTCGGATAAACAGTGAACAAAGACTTGTGTTTTGCATTAAAAAGGGCCATCTATGTGCTGCCTAATATGTAACAATGTCTGCCCTTGGGTTGTAATGCCCACTTTGAGGTTAAAGGTCCCTCATCTGTTACTATGCCCCTTCATCAATAACAGCACCCCCTCTTCGTTAAATCGACACTGCAGTTGAAGAAAAAATATTCTCATTAATTGTGGAACAAACAGAACACTTACTTGGTGACCTCCTTTTCATCCTTTAAACTGCAGATCTGCCAATTTCCAGGATCCTCTTCTGTCATTCAAGATTGCCGCACCGCTTCTCAGGCTACTTGATATACCCTATGTATTTGGCAGTCCATGGCACTTCCTACTGCTCTTGGATTGGCCAGAACTGCTCAGATGAGCAGTGCTGCCCAATCCAAGAGCAGGGCTGGACAAGCAGAGAGTGTCTTGGACCACCAAATGCACAGTATGCATCAGGTAGTCTGAGAAGCAGTGCGGCCATCTTGGATGGCAAAAGAGGATCCTGGGAATCTGCAGCTTAAAAGATGAAAAAAAGGGGCACCAAGTAAATGTTCTTTTTTGTTCCCCAGTAAATGTGAATTTTTTTCTCTAACTAAAAGGTCACTTTAATAGTTCCCCTCACTTTTTCTAGTGCCCCCTCTACCTTTATAGGCCCCCTTTACTTTTATATTTGCTTTTTAATGATGATTTGGATCAACGTCCTGATTCTCCACCTGTTTTATCAACAGATTTGGGAGAATAGGAGAACCATCCGGATCCCACCTGTGGACCCCTATCAATAAAGCTGCATAGGAAGGTCTAGGTCCCGGGTGAGTGCTCCAACTGCACCAGTGATGGCCCTGGTGAGATATTTCTGTGAGAAGCAGTCAAGGTAACCATGCTAGAAGGTTAGTCACTCAGAAATGTGAAATCACACAGAGCAGCTGATAAACATAATGTGCTATCTATTACCAAGAAATTATTGGATTACAGATTCTGAACATTTAGAGGAGATTTAAAGGCTGGTCCAGGATGAGAAAAACATGACTACTCTCCTACAAAGTGATGTTACACCTGTCTATGGGTGGTATCTGGATGCTGACCATTCATATAATCCCTACTACTCAATACTATCCTGAGATGACTTTAATGTTGGTGACAGGATCATATGTGTCCGTGGAAAGTTCTGGAGCACATCTGGGCCGGACTGAGTGTATCGGCATGTGTAAAAGTTGGAACTGCTTTAGTATATTCAAAGGGATAGTTTCCAACAGTCCCCTATTTTGCATGGACTGTCCCTAGTTTTCAGATAATTACAGCCCTTAGAAAATTAGGTTTATCTCAGGCTGAAAATGCATGGGACTTAAGTGAGCCCCACCCATAAGTGGTGGTCCTGCATGTGTTTGGGGTGTTTCCAAATAGAATGATGATGAGTATAGACAGGTAACATTTATGATGGCGCTCACTAGTGACACTACTGTGTCATTGTCAATGGACTTTGTCCAGCATTACAGCACAGTTTGGAGTTAGAAGCCCTCGCACTTTGCATTATAGATAGTGTAAAAATTCTGTCCTCCAGCACGCACCCTAAGGACTGTGACCAGGAATGGTGGAGAGCATGGGGTATGTTTACATGATGCTCTATGGTCATGGAGATGTCCACTGAACAGTCTTCTACATCAGTGTTTCCCAACCAGTGTGCCTCCAGCTGTTGCAAAACTACAACTCCCAGTATGCCCGGACAGCCTTTGGCTGTGCGGGCATGCTGGGAGGTGTAGTTTTGCAACAGCTGGAGGCACACTGGTTGGGAAACACTGTTCTACATGACATGTAGGTAGGAATGCAAACAAAATCCCAAAACAAATATTACAAGATGGTGGTGTGGATTTTTAGTAAGGAGAAATATGCAATTTTTCTTCTTCATACCCCCTTCCTCTCCATTTAACCATTATACTGCCAGGAGGGATGGTGGAACCCCGTGTCACTTCACAGCTGGGCTTCATGTTACACGGCTCAGTCATGGTAAATATCCTGTGTCTGTCTGGGATAAATAGAGCCAGGAATCTGCTGTTACACAAGCATGTCCGCAGGCTGGTCAGTAAATATAAACATGGGGGGGGGGGGGGCGAGACGGAGGAGGAATCAATGTGTTGGTTTATGATAGAACGCCAGGAATAAAGTACATGACCGATGATCAAATCTTAACGAGCAAGACTTTATAATCAGGAAGAATAAATACAGACGTGGACAAAATTGTTGGTACCCTTTGGTCAATGAAAGAAAAAGTCACAATGGTCACAGAAATAACTTTAATCTGACAAAAGTAATAATAAATTAAAATTCTATAAATGTTAACCAATGAAAGTCAGACATTGTTTTTCAACCATGCTTCAACAGAATTATGTAAAAAAATAAACTCATGAAACAGGCATGGACAAAAATGATGGTACCCCTAGAAAACACAGAACATAATGTGACCAAAGGGACATGTTAATTCAAGGTGTGTCCACTAATTAGCATCACAGGTGTCTACAACCTTGTAATCAGCCATTGGGCCTATATATATGGCTCCAGGTAATCACTGTGTTGTTTGGTGATATGGTGTGTACCACACTCGACATGGACCAGAGGAAGCAAAGGAAAGAGCTGTCTCAAGAGATCAGAAAGAAAATTATAGACAAGCATGTTAAAGGTAAAGGCTATAAGACCATCTCCAAGCAACTAGATGTTCCTGTGAGTACAGTTGCACATATTATTCATAAGTTTAAGATCCATGGGACTGTAGCCAACCTCCCTGGACGTGGCCGCAGGAGGAAAATTGATGACAAATCTAAGAGACGGATAATCCGAATGGTAACAAAAGAGCCTAGAAAGACTTCTAAAGAGATTCAAGGTGAACTTCATGCTCAAGGAACATCAGTGTCAGATCGCACCATCCGTCGTTGTTTGAGCCAAAGTGGACTACATGGGAGACGACCAAGGAGGACACCATTGTTGAAAACGAATCATAAAAAAGCAAGACTGGAATATGCCAAACTACATGTTGACAAGCCACAAAGCTTCTGGGAGAATGTCCTGTGGACAGATGAGACAAAAATCGAAGTTTTTGCCAAGGCACATCAGCTGTATGTTCACAGACGAAAAAATGAAGCATATCAAGAAAAGAACACTGTCCCTACTGTGAAACATGGAGGAGGCTCTGTTATGTTCTGGGGCTGCTTTGCTGCGTCTGGCACAGGGTGTCTTGAATCTGTGCAGGGTACAATGAAATCTCAAGACTATCAAGGAATTCTAGAGAGAAATGTACTAGCCAGTGTCAGAAAGCTTGGTCTCAGTCGCAGGTCATGGGTCTTGCAACAGGACAATGACCCAAAACACACCGCTAAAAACACCCAAGAATGGCTAAGAGGAAAAAATTGGACTATTCTAAAGTGGCCTTCTATGAGCCCTGACCTCAATCCTATTGAGCATCTTTGGAAGGAGCTGAAACATGCAGTCTGGAAAAGGCACCCTTCAAACCGGACACAACTGGAGCAGTTTGCTCATGAGGAGTGGGCCAAAATACCTGCTGAGAGGTGCAGATGTCTCATTGACAGTTACAGGAAGCGTTTGATTGCAGTGATTGCCTCAAAAGGTTGCGCAACAAAATATTAAGTTAGGGGTACCATCATTTTTGTCCATGCCTGTTTCATGAGTTTATTTTTTTACATAATTCTGTTGAAGCATGGTTGAAAAACAATGTCTGACTTTCATTGGTTAACATTTATAGAATTTTAATTTATTATTACTTTTGTCAGATTAAAGTTATTTCTGTGACCATTGTGACTTTTTCTTTCATTGACCAAAGGGTACCAACAATTTTGTCCACGTCTGTATCTGCATGTGCCACGGCATTAGGAAAGGAGTACTTTACATGGATCTAGAGATCTTCCCTTTCATTGCTCCAACTGCTCTGCTAGATTTATTTCAAACTAGCAGCTCAGGGGGCATGTCCTTTATCAGGGGGTGTATTCTTTCTCCTGCAGCTCTCTCCCTGTAGCCGTCACAGCTTCTAATATGGCTGGTAGATATGGCTGGTGGCAGACGAAGGATGGAGTTGAGCATGTGTGACCACCTCAGCAGATGGACATGCACATTGGTATACTGATTAAACACCAGGGGGCGCCATTATAATGAAGTAAAGAGAATATCTCCCAACTTGTGCATTTTTGTGACCGTAAGGAAATTACAAAAGTAACGTGCTGAATTATATAAAAATAATAAAAACTCTTTAAAGAGAACATGGCAAGATTTGTCAAACATTGACTGGTGCGGTGGCCTTGGTATTTATGGAGAGCAATGTTTATGACAATTCCTGCAGCCACAGCTTCCCCTCCCCACATAGGATCATATTTCTTTAAAACATTTTTTTTTTACTTATTTTTTTTCTTGTGTAGCAATGACCTTTATTTTATCTTTTAGAAATGTTGTCAGATTTTTCTTTGCTCAGTACTATTTTGTTTACTACCTGTACAAGACATTTTTTTTTTAAACTAATGGATGCCATACTACTAGTAGAATTAAGAAGACAATTAAAAGACCACATAAAACCCAGGCATTAGGGAGGCCACAGGCAGATGGAGACAGAAGTCAGGGACAGTGGACATTCCAGTGCATAAAGCTACGCATAGAGCACAGATTGCTGGCTTCTTGCCAGGTAGCTGGAGTCAATAGGTTCATGCAAACTTCTATGAAGCCTGTCACATTCCTTAAGTCTGCCCCTCCCGTCCTCTCCGAGACAGCAAAACACAACACAAATTGCAGGGTTACTCTATTTACAGATAGCTAAAATGCAAACAGGTTTTTATCCAGATCATAATGCAACAAAGAAACACATTCTGCATGCAAAACAAAGAGACCAGACCTGGTGCTAGGGATTTTTTTATTTAGCTCTGGTAAGACCTGTACTAGGTTGCTAATATAGCTTATATGTTTATACAGCTAAACCTGGCAATAACCTTAATACAGTTCCTATGTTTGTGTGTTAAAGACAAAAGCAGAGTTATTTACAGTGACTTCATGTTTGGATGTCATAACACTGTTATATATTGTGCTCACAGAAGCAGAAAAGATAATATTCCTTTAATATTCATTATATAATGTAAGGTAAGCTTAATAACACAGCAGAAACAACAGAAAGCATAAAGTTAAACTGTTGTTGCTGGGCAGGAGTCTTGACCAATCACAGCCAGACTCATACATAGCAACAGTTTTGACCAATCACAGCCAGCCTCACACACAACCTGTGTGGGAAATTTCCCTAGCAGGAGCATCTAGAATCATTACACCAGAGGATATAAGCTGAACAGAGATTCACTCCACTAAGAGCTGTGTTTTATGGAAGCAGAGAGGCCAAAATAGGTATTTAAAACAGTTATATAATGTTCTTACTGTTAATATAGTGATTAGAACTGTATACTGAACTAGTTATATATGTGTTTATTTTCAGTTCCACCAATTCAAACTAAAAATGTAATTGCAAACTACAAAGACCATACAAACAATTGCAACCATTCAAATTCCATATTACAATCCAAATTGCATACAACGATACCAGATCATACTCAAGTAATCTGAAAATAGTTACTGTTAACTGCGTATTGCAAATTGCGACCAAATTCAGCAAGTGAACTATTAGGGTTTATTCACACATCCGCAATTCTGTTCCGCATTTTGCGAAACTGAACTGTGGACCCATTCATTTCTATAAGGCCGCACAATGTGCAGCTCAGATCCGGAAATGCGGACCTGCACTTCCGGGTCCACATTTGCGTTCCCGAAAAAAATAGAACATGTCCTATTCTTGTCTGCAATTGCGGACAAGATTAGGCATTTTCTATTAAGTGCCGGTGATGTGCGGTCCACAAAATGCAGAACGCACATTGCCGGTGTCCGTGTTTTGTGAATCCGTGGATCCACAAAACACACACTTATGTGTGAATGGACCCTTAGTTAGACCTCGGATATACCTCTCAGAGAGATCATAAAGTGCTTAAATAACTTAAAGTGAGAGTACAGATACTCAAAAGAGAAATATAGCCACCATTTTATGTTGAATGACAAGATTGAACAGTTGAACCACCATCTTATGCATACCGCCATCTTGTGATATCTTTTCAACACGTGTTATGTACATGGACTATCTGCTGCAGAGACGGCAGTGTTATATATGAAGAAAAGTTGAAGTTAATAAAGAAGTTATTTCAAACATTTGGTGTTCTCTTTAAACCTACTGTTTCCATAGAACTGCGCTAGAGTAACAGACAGTCTGGTTAGACTAAAAGTCAGAGATATCAAAATTCTTCTAATGCCACAGTGCAAAAGGCACTGTGCGCCTGCCACAGTGGAACTATTATCATCAGAGGGCGAAGTGATAGCGCTCCTCAACTTGCACAAAAAAGAGCGTATTAGAGCAGCGGAGCGCCAGCATATACCGCTGCGCAGCAACTGTTCCCTGAGTGAGCAAGCAAGGACACCTCAGTGGAGTTACCAAAGAGACCATAGAACGTCAAACTGCAGCCAACTCTTAAAGTGGCAGAACGGCAAAGGCAAAATAGTCAGAGAAAGAGCGCCAACTCTCCTGCGATCCCTAGAGAGAGAAAGAGATGCATGGTGGGAGGCTAAAGTCCAGAGCTAGAGTGTCCGCACCGCTATCCACGGAGAGACCACGGACTGCAGCAAGCTAGTTTCCCACCACTAGACCCAAGGTTTGCAGCAGCGTATCCAAGCCAGCGCATCGCAAGTTAGCACAAAGAATTGCAAGTCATTGCAGAGCATCGCAAGTCAGCGCAGAGCATCGCATCATCAAAACGACATGTCTCCTTTAAATCAGATATTTGTTTCTGCTCTTCAGAATAAGGTCAGAGCTTTCCTTATTACTTATCATTGCACATAGGTTTTGGTATAAAGTGACATTTTCGTATTCAGGAATAAAAGACAAAGGACTGTTTGTAATACACAGACTCTATTGCATTTAAAGTGAAAGTCATTTATTGCCTGCATTTATCGCTGTTACATTTAAAGTGAAAGTCATTTATTTCTGCATTTGTCAATATTGCATTTAAAGTGAAAGGCATTTTATTATTATTATTGATTGTTATAGCATTTAAAGTAAAATGTCTGAGCCTAGTATTACCATGCCACTGTTAGAGGATACAAAGATAGATAGAAGAGAAGTTGAAAAGCAGGGGAATCTGTCTAAAGGTAGAATAATGATGTAGCATTAGTCTTGCCTCAAACAAATATACGTATAGCCCAAACAGATGAACTAAGACATTCATCATGTGCCAGAAAACCAACCTCAAAGTTGCTGGAAAATTTGGAGCAAGAAGCAGTATTAAAAGAGAAAAAGTTTCCCGCATGTATGATGGGTGGAAATCATACATTAAAGACATTCGTAGAAAGCTAAAGCAAGAAAGTATAAAAAAGGAACTTGATTGATATCATAGAGACAGTAAGGGCTGTTTCACATGAGCGGATGCCGAGCGTGACATCCGCTGCGTGAAAGAGTGCCAAGACCCGATGCGGACAGTAGAAGCACGGAGCATTAACATGACTGATAATGCTCTGTGCCTCTCTGTGATCTCTTTACTACGAAATCACAGTGACAACTTTATCTCGCTGTGATTTCGTAGTAAAGAGATCACAGAGAGGCACAGAGCATTATCAATCATGTTAATGCTCCGTGCTTCTGCTGTCCGCATCGGGTCTTGGCTGTCATTCACGCAGCGGATGTCACGCTCGGCATCCGCTCGTGTGAAACAGCCCTAAAAGACTCTGAATCATAGCTTATGGCAGCATATGTCAACCTGCGGTCATTTACGACACCTTCCCAGGATATTGTAAGGAACATGGACACATGTACAGCAGTCACTAAAGATTTAGTAAAGCTCATGAGAGAACTTTCATCTGCAGCTAATTATGATGAATTTAAAGCAAGAAGTAGAATGAATGAGTTTTTTTATGAGACTATCCTAGGTCCTTATAGGGAACCACAATCTCAAGTGTGACTTCCTTCGCTAGCAGAAGTGCCACCCATATATCAGCGTCCTCAAATACTTCAGCCAGAAGAAAAGAATTTGCTGAACAACTTGCTGTCAAGAGAGCAGAAATTGAAATGGAGGCTGCCATTGAGGCACATTGCTGTCAAATGGAAGCACATAGCCATCAAATGGAAGCTGAAATGGATGCACAATGCCATCAAATGGAAGCTGAAAAAGAAACACAGCACCAACAGATGAAAAGTCTGGCAAGGCAGAAAGAAGTTAAGATAATAGAATCCAGACTCAGAGTACATGAGGAGGATATGAGTCAGAGTAGTCATAGGTTCAAATCTGTACTAAGTAAAGAAAAAGACTCCTATTTTCCTTCATACGCTCAAGAGAATGAAAGGAAATCTCCAGTATATAGTGAAGAAATAAGTCATTATCCTTCCATCCCTGCTCAGAAAGACAAAGAGAGGCCTAGTCCAGTGTTAGGAAAAAGGTGTGTGGATTTACCCTCTATCTCTAACGTAAAAGAAGAAGAAAGGGACTGACCTAATTAAGAACTAAGTGAGAAAATAGAACTGGGTGATTGTATTCCTAGATGCCACTGCAACAGTCAAGAGAATGTTACAACTATTGTCCCAGCAAGACAACAGAGAACAGACCTCACTAGACTTCCCACTTCAGAACTCACTGTATTTTCAGGAGACATACTGAAGTTCATAGAGTGGAAGCCAAGCTTTGAAATGATCATTGAGCATTATTTCTTCAGTCCAGTTGACAAGTTAGTCTACCTTCAGAGAAATGTTGGTGGTAAAGCAAAGAAAGTTCTTGAAGGTAACTTCTATAGAAAAGACGAAGAAGCCTACAAGCAAGCTTGGGAAAAATAAAATGCAAGATATGGGCATCCTTTCTTTGTACAAAGAGCTTTTAGAGACAAATTGAATAACTGGCCTAAAATAGGTCCTAAAGAACACTTCAGACTCCAAAAGTATGGTGACTTCCTGCAAGCATGCAGCAATGCCATCCCACATGTTCAAGGTCTAGAAGTACTGAACGATTATCTAGAAAACCACAGGATGCTAACCAATCTACCTGAAGAAGTGGCTTCTAGATGGAATCACTATGTGACTGAACAGTTAGATCTAGGCAAGAACTTCCCAAGTTTTAAAGAGTTTTCAGAGTTCGTCAGTAAGGAAGCACGGATAGCATGTAATCCAGTAACATCATCTTACGTCTTAAAATACTTAGAAGAAAGACCTGCAAGAGAGATAAAACGCGTAAGAACAAATAGCTTTGCAACCAACACAGCAGCTAAAGGTCCAGAAACCTACGAGAGCAAGTTCAAAGTCACTACTGGAATCAGTAGAGAGACAGAACCAACAAATCTTCAGACTACCTTCAAGTGTATGTTCTGTGGAGAGAACCACTCCATATACAAGTGCCAACAATTGAAAGAGAAGTCCCCAGATGAAAAGAAAAGGTTTGTACTTGAGAACCAGCTGTGTTTCGGTTGTCTAAGAAAAGGCCATGTTACTAAGAAGTATAAGAAAAAAGCCACATGCAGCATTTGCAAGGGACACCATCCTACACCACTACATGAAGAACGTCTAAATAAAGATAAATCCTCAATACCTAAAGATACTGAGGAAGGAAATAAAGTATCAGTATTCTCTTGCAGAGTTAGGGATGGAGAAAGCAACGACACATCAATGGTTGTACCAGTTTGCATTTCAAATTCTAAAAGGAGGAACAAGAAGGTATACTCCTATGCGCTACTGGATGTCCAGAGTGATGTCACCTTCATTGATCAAGAAATTTGCAAGAAATCACAAGTGGCTATAGCACCAGTGAAGCTCAAACTCCCCACAATGACGGGGAGAGACACATTAGTGAACAGTTAAAGGGTCAAAGGACTAAGAGTTAGAGGACTTCATTCAAACTTCACATTAGATCTAGCTCCAGCTTATACAAAAAACGATATACCTCTACATCGAGATCGCTACCTGTGAAACAGCCAATAAATGGGAGCACCTATCTGTCATATGATGAAATGTCCCTGCTGAAGGAGTTTGGTGTTGGACTGTTAATAGGCTACGATTGTCCCGAAGCCTTGGTACCACAAAAGGTAATCACAGGAGTAAAGGGTGAACCCTACGCTGTTCAAACTGATCTAGGATGGGGTGTTGTTGGAGGAAAACAGCAGATCGCAAACTCAAGACAGGTGACAGGATTGTGTCATCAAATATCTGTCCAAGAGTTACCAACTGTAAGTCCAGCAAAAGTAATCAAGCTCCTTGAATCCGACTTTGCAGACATAAGTTCTAAAGAAAAGAGTGTATCCTGAGAAGACATAAAGTTCGTACACACTCTAGAAGAAAGTATTCAGCAGAATCAACAAGGTCATCTTGAAATGCCTTTACCTTTTAGTGAACGACCTCGTCTGCTAAATAACAGAAATCTTGCCCTAGCAAGATTGAAATGTTTGAAGAAAAGGGTGGGAAGAGATCCCAAACTCAAGAATGATTTTTGAAACTCATGGAAGGCATCCTCAAAGAAGGACATGCAGAGAATGTTAATAACCAACCTAAAGAAGGAGAAGTGTGGTACATCCCACATCAAGGTTTTTACCACTCAAAGAAACCAGATAAGATTTGAGTACGATGGTGTTGCATTTAATGATCATCTACTAAAAGGACCAGATCTTACAAACACTATGCCTGGAGTACTCTGTAGATTCAGAAAGCATCCCATAGCGGTCATGTGTGACGTTGAAAAGATGTTCCACCAGTTTCATGTGAAGAATGAAGATAGAGACTTCCTGAGGTTTCTATGGTAGGAAGATTGAGATACAGTTACAGAGCCAGCAGAATTCAGAATGAAAGTACACTTGTTTGGAGCAGCATCGTCTCCAGGTTGCGCCAATTATGATATGAAGTACCTGGCCAATCAGAATGAAAAGTATTGCCTATGAGCAGCAAATTTTCTGAAGAAAAACTTTTATGTAGATGATGGTCTCATAAGTCTAGAGTCCACAGAATCCACACTCAAACTAGTAAAAGAAAGCCAATAGTTATGCGCAAGAGGAAACCTGCGCCTTCATAAATTCATCTCAAACAACAGAGAGGTACTGGAATCCATCAGTGACTCTGAACGTGCATCATCAATGAAGAATGTAGATCTCAATTTTGATCATCTTCCAGTCCAGAATGTACTTGAATTGGGATGGAATGTAGAGAATGACAAGTTCTTCTTTGAAGTATCTATTGAAGAGAAAATTGCAACTAGACGTACCATTCTTTTCGCAGTGGCTTCTATATTTGATCCATTGGGATTCTTGGCCACAGTAATCCTCAGAGCAAAAGAAATACTACAATAATTATGCAGAAGAAGTTGGGATGGGATGAGCCCGTACCTGAAAATTTGAGGCCAAGGTGGGAGAGCTGGATAAGAGGCCTGCAAAACTTGAGAGAGGTTCGGATACCCAGATGTTTTATACCTTATGATTTTGGAAAGTACAAGAAAATAGAACTTCATCACTTTTCAGATGCCAGTAGTTATAGTTATGGTCAGTGCTCCTACATGAGAGTGATAGGAGAAAAAAGGATACACTGTTCCTTTGTTATGGGAAAGGCCAGAGTTGCTCCTACTATTATTCAGACAATACCAAGACTTGAACTGACAACAGCCGTAGTTTCAGCATCAGTAAGCAAGTTTCTAAGAGAAGAATTGGAATTGAAAATAGATGAAGAATATTTTTGGACAGACTCACAAGTTGTCCTAGGATACATAAACAATGAAGCTCGAAGACTCTATGTCTATGTCGCCAATAGAGTTGAGAAAATTCGGGAAATAACAAATCCAGAACATTGGCATCACATTGACACAAAGCATAACCCAGCATATCATGCTTCAAGAGGCCTGAATGTAACAGAGTTGAAAAATTCTAATTGGTTCACAGGCCCAGAGTTCCTTTGGGAAAAGGAAATCACTCCCAGTAAAGGTTACACAGAATTGTCTATGGGTGATCCAGAAGTAAAAGTCGTACAAACATTGAGCACTGCTGCCAAGTGTCAAGATGACATACTTGAAAGACTAGCCAGATGTTCAAAATGGAATACGGTCATAAATATACTAGCTCAAATTCAACGTTTGGCAAAGGGAATCAGAAAGAAAGAATTGTTGAATGTAGAAGAAAGAATGAAAGCTGAAGAAACAGTCATACAACTCACAACCACCCATTGTACAAGCTTAATCTTGTTCTGCAGGATGGTATACTGAAGGTGGGAGGGAGACTGTAAAATGCATTGTTACCTAGCAGAGTGAAGCATCCAGCAATTCTACCCAAAAACTCTACCTTCACAAGATTGATTATTGATCACTGCCACAACAAATCCTTGCATCAAGGAAGAAACTTTACCCTAAGCTGTTTGAGAGAAGCTGGTTACTGAATAGTGAAAGGAAGCAAAGTTATAGCAAAGTATATAAGTAAATGTGTAGTCTGCAGAAAGGCACGTAGACCTACCGAAAAACAAAGAATGGCAGATTTACCGGCAGATCGTGTAAACCCATCACCACCATTTCTTTATAGCAGAATGGATTGTTTTGGCCCATTCATCACCAAACAGAACCGCAAGGAGTACAAGAGATATGGACTAATATTTACATGTCTAAGCTCGAGAGCAATTCACCTGGAAATGTTATAAGATACAGTATGTCAACTGACACATTCATCAACGCCTTGAGATCTTTCATAGCCATTAGAGGTACTGTCAGAGAGCTTAAATCTGACCAAGGATCTAATTTTGTCGGAGAGAATGAATTGAAGAAAGCTCTAAAAGAAATCGATAAAGAAAAAGTAACTTGTATTTGTTAGAGAAACAGTGTGATTTTCATATGAATGCTCCACATGCAAGCTATACAGTAGGAGTTTGGGAAAGACAAATCAGAACTATAAGAAATGTGTTTAGTTCAGTGTTGAAAAAGAACACTGGAAGAATAGATGATGCTTCACTTAGGACCCTATTCTATAAAGTAATGTCTATTGTCGTCCAATTACAGTTGATAACATCAACGATCCAACAAGTTTGGACCCTTTAACTCCCAACCATCTACATCACCTTAAGTCTGATTACATACAGCCACCATCTGGCAAGTTTACCATAGAGGATTTATATGCCAAAAGGAGATGGCGAAGAGTTCAATATCTATCAGAACAGTTTTGGAATAGATAGAGGAAAGAGTACTTAGCCAATCTGATGCTAAGAAGTAAATGGCAAACACCCAGAAGAAATGTCCAAGTTGGTGACGTAGTGTTAGTGAAAGAAGAAAATGTATCTAGAAGTCAATGGAAATTGGCCAAAGTTCTAGAAGTTCAAAAGGATGAAGATAGACTAGTAAGAAGAGTGTTGTTACAAATAGGAGACTCAAAACTTGCCAAAAAAGGAAAACATCTCACTACTCCACTCAAGTTGGAAGTTAGTTAGTTGTTCTACTTGAGAGAGATAAAAGACACTTGGAAGTTGAGAACCTTATGGAAAATTCCTCAAATTCATGTTCAAGTCCTACCATTAAGAACATAGAATTATAGGTAATTTTGGTGGGAGTGTAGCTGGCCAGCTAAGACCTGTCCTAGTTTGCTAATATAGCTTATATGCTTATGCAGCTAAACCTGCCAATAACCTTAATTCAGTTCCTATGTTTGTGTGTTAAAGACAAAAGCAGAGTTATTTACAATGACTTCATGTTTGGATGTCATACAACTTTTATATTTTGTGTTCACAGAAGCAGAATAGATAATATGCCTTCAAGATTTATTATATAATGTAAGGTAAGCTCAATGACACAGCAGAAACAACAGAAAACATAGATTTAAACTATTGTTGCTGGGCAGGAGTCTTGACCAATCACAGCCAGCCTCACACATAGCAACAGTTTTGACCAATCACAGACAGCCTCACACACAGCCTGTGTGGGAAATTCCCCTAGCAGGAGCAGCTAGAATAATTACACCAGGGGAGAGAAGCTGAACAGACATTCACTCCACTAAGAGCTGTGTTTTATGGAAGCAGAGAGACCAAAATAGGCATTTTAAACAGTTATACAATATTCTTACTGTTCATATAGTGATTAGAACTGTATACTGAACTAGTTATATATGTGTTTACTTACAGTTCCACCAATACAAACTACAAATTAAATTGCAAACTACAAATACCATACAAACAATTGCAACCATTCAAATACCATTATGCAATCCAAATTGCATACAACCATACCAGATCATGCTCAATCAATCTGCAAATAGTTACTGCTAATGGCAGATTGCAAATTGCGACCAAATTCAGCAAGTGAACTATTAGCTAGACCTCAGATATACCTCTCAGAGAGATCGTAAAGTGCTTAGATAACTTAAAATGAGAGTACAGATACTCAAGAGAGAAATATATCTACCGTTTTATGTTGAATGACAAGATTAAACAGTTGAACCACCATCTTATGCATACCACCATCTTGTGATATATTTTCAACACGTGTTATGGACATGGACCATCTTCTGCGGAGGCGGCAGTGTTATACAGGTCCTTCTAAAAAAAAATTGCATATTGTGATAAAGTTCATTATTTTCTGTAATAATGTACTGATAAACATTAGACTTTCATATATTTTAGATTCATTACACACAACTGAAGTAGTTCAAGCCTTTTATTGTTTTAATATTGATGATTTTGGCATACAGCTCATGAAAACCCCAAATTCCTATTGTAACGGAATGCCTGGCACCCCGACCGAGTACCTCCGTCGATAGATGCTCCTAGTGCTTTCCGAGGACTCCAAGCACTCCACTTGACACCGTACGCCCTGCAGACCCCACGAACCGCCGCAGCTTGGTTGGGGTCTCACCGTCCTCCACCCACGCTGGACCTACGACAAGGCTCCAGGCTTCAGTGGGTGAACCGCTCCTAAAACCAGAGAGCAGGAACAGCTCTTACAAGAGCTAGTAGTTATGCCAGGGGAGTATAGCAAATCTTCAGCGTATAGCAATCCCCCAGTTTGATCAGTTATCCAAACACCAGTCTCAACATGATGAAGGATAAAACAGGAACTCTTTATTGAGGGCTACCCGCCCGTATTTATGCAGGTCCCCATCTGGTGGACACGCCCCCAGGGGACCAGAATGGAGACTGCGACACACCGAACAGATACAACACATCCCCACAATGCATCATGGTTTCCTCCTCTCTGCCCCAGAGACAACCGAGGAATAATCCAATTATCTCTCAGGACAAAGGGGAGATCGCCAATACACATGTGGAGACAACAGGACAGACATCACCATTTAAACACACAATGTCACACCCTCCCAGCAACCACAGATATTTAACATATTCCCAGATAGCTCAAGTCTGAGTGCATATCATTAGGCGAATGGCACTCAGACCACACGAATACAATTAAACTAGCCATCTGGGTACCCTCACATAACAAAATACAATTCCAAAGACAGATTTAAGCTGTGCAGCCGGCCTGTCTTCTTTAAAGATAGTATGGGCCATAATCCTGAGGCAGGAGGCTGGCAACCAGCCCCCTCCAAAACACTGTGGCGAGGTTGGTTTCGTCACACATCTCCCCCTTCCAGGGAAGACTAACCAGATACCTGACCTCACGGTCAGTACCTGAGTTAGTCTGGCAGTCCAACCACAACCCCATACTGGACCTGTTGAATTTTGGTGCCTGGCTCTGTTCTGTATGTCCCCAGCTGTTGAGTGGGCATCTGCGACTCCTTGCTGCCTTGTGGTTCTCCAGCTTGGAGCTGTAGGTACTTGGTGGGCAGAGGCCGACTGTGCTCTGCCCAGATGCCAGCTCTTCCGCTGGGGTAGCCGGTGGGGAGTCCGGCTCTGGAGAAGAGGATAGGGGAGGGCAGAGGCCGACTGCACTCTGCCCAGATGCCAGCACTTCCGCTGGGGTAGCCTGTGGGATGTCCGGCTCTGGAGAAACGGATAGAGGAGGGCAGAGGCCGGCTGCGCTCTGCCCTGATGCCAGCTCTTCCGCTGGGAAGAAATGAGTGGGTAGCGCAGGCTCATCCCCTGCCCCCAGAACTCTGTTGGGAAGTAGCTGGGAAGGGGAGGGCTCGCTTACCTCCTCCTCCTGGTATCCCTGCGGAGATGGATGGGGATCTGGACCGACTGTCCCGCATCCCTGTAGGACTGGCACAGAGCCCGCGGTCTCATCTGCGCCCATGCAGAGGGGCTTGTGTTCCCCTTTTCCCGGTATCTCCGGCTGCTGGTGGAAGGTGAGGCCGGTTGCCTCTCCTCCCCAGGACTCTGGTTGCTGTAAGGCAGAGGGACTCCGCATCTCCTCCCCCTGGAACTCAGGTTGCAGCTGGGGAGAGAGACCGGTTGTCTCCTCTCCCTGTGATATGCACTGCCGCTGGAGATCTGGGTAGGCGGCCCAGCATCCCTGTAGGGCCAGTAGAGAGACCTCGGTCCCATCTCCACCTGCCATCTGTGGGTCCTCCCAGGACCAGTCTGTGAGGTCCCTCAACATTTGCGAGTCAGGATCACCTGCGTCCACACCTGGCAACTCCGGCTGCTGCTGAGGGTCTGGGCCAGCATCCCAGCATCCCGGTGGAGAGCCCTCGGTCCCGTCTCCACCTGCCTGTTGTGGTTCCTCACAGGACCAGTCTATGAGGACCCCTACCTCTGTAGCTGGTACTGAAGCAGGGGATACTTCAGTCGGGTCTTCCCAGCTGTAGGGTTGTAGGTCTGGGGCTGCCACCCAGCTCTCTGGCAGTGTATATTGGGACCGAATTGAGCTGAAGAGGTATTGGTAATCCTGCTCCAGCTCCCACTCCTTTGTCACTAGAGATGCCAGGTCTTGTCTCACTTCTCTCGCTGTAGCCCAATCATGCATAGCCTCCCTGTAGTCATAGATATCCCAGAACCGGGACCCTCCAGCATCTCTGAACTCCGGTTCTGCAAAGGCCTCAAACAACAGGCCAGGGCCATCATAATCCTCACCCTCGGGTCTGTCGTGCTCAGCCATCCAGGGAGAGTGCCGAATCACATACCACCAGAGTGCCTGGTAGGTGTCATCTAGCCAAAGCTCCTTCCATACCAGGCTCTCCAGTTCTGTCACCCACTCATTCAGGGGCTCCTCTCCCAGAAGGGGCATTCGCAGGGCCACTCGCATCCGCAACTGCTACTTCTCACTGGGGAGACACTCGCCCCGCCGACGCTGTACATCTTCCAGGGCCTCGTGCCAGACGCCTTTCCGGACTGCATCTGTTCAGTCCGGGTCATCATCCTCCTCGTAGTGGAACGCTATTCGAAGACTAGCCGATTCCATCCTGCTGTAGCCAGGGGCGCTGTACGGATACTAGCATTGCCCTCAATATACTCCACGAACGGTGTCTCTGAGCTGCTTCTCCTCACACTAGAAATTTCAGGGGTTGGCAGCACTACTCATCCCACTCATTTGGGTACTGACCAGGAAATGGCTTACAAGCCAAATGGTGCGCGCAGATAGGGATCCTGGCTGGGGGTCCCAACTCATCCAGACAATTCAATAATCCGCAGCACTCGCCGGTGAATAATGAAAATAGTGGTGATTTATTCACTCAAGCAGCCAGTATACAGCGACGTTTCGACCTCAGTTGGTCTGTATCAAGAATTTTTGTACAATCACTCAGAATTGAGAAAGCTCGTTGGAAGAACGAGTGAAACGTTTTCAAGAAATCTACAGTACGTCCAGTTGCCTTGATTTATTCTTTACAGATATTTACTGACCATGGTATTACTGTGCTCAATTGGCCTGCCAACTCTCCTGACCTGAACCCCATAGAGAATCTGTGGGATATTGGGAAGAGAAAGTTGAGAGACGCAAGACCCAACACTCTGGATGAGCTTAAGGCCGCTATCGAAGCATCCTGGGCCTCCATAACACCTCAGCAGTGCCACAGGCTGATTGCCTCCATGCCACGCCGCATTGAAGCAGTCATTTCTGCAAAAGGATTCCCGACTAAGTATTGAGTGCATAACTGAACATAATTATTTGAAGGTTGACTTTTTTTGTATTAAAAACACTTTTCTTTTATTGGTCGGATGAAATATGCTAATTTTTTTAGATAGGAATTTGGGGTTTTCATGAGCTGTATGCCAAAATCATCAATATTAAAACAATAAAAGGCTTGAACTACTTCAGTTGTGTGTAATGAATCTAAAATATATGAAAGTCTAATGTTTATCAGTACATTACAGAAAATAATGAACTTTATCACAATATGCAATTTTTTTTAGAAGGACCTGTATATGAAGAAAAGTTGAAGTTAATAAAGAAGTTATTTCAAGCATTTGGTGTGCTCTTTAAACCTACTGTTTCCATAGAACAGCGCTAGATAAATTACACAGTAACAGACAGTCTGGTTAGACTAAAAGTCAGAGATATCAAAATTCTTCTAATGCCACAGTGCAAAAGGCACTTCATAGTGCTGCCACAGAATTCACCCAGACAATTTGTATGGTGTATCATTAGATATAAAAACCAGTGCACCAGCTGTAAAATAAAATAATGGGGAAAAAGCAAGTCCCTTCATCAAGTCCAGTAGTGCGCTGTGCAGGCGCATCTGTCAGCAGATTTGTACCTATGAAACTGGCTGACCTGCTGCATGTGTGCTTGGCAGCTGAAGGTATGTGTTGGTCCCATGTTCATATCTGCTGAGGCCGCAGCAGTTACAGAGAGAACAGAACATCCAGAAGTAACTGCAACAACCCCCATTGCTCCTAGGGGCTCATTTGCATATATTAACACTTTTTTCAACATTGCGGGCACATATGAACACAGGACCTACATAGATGCCTTCAGCTGCCAAGCACACATGTAACAGGTTTCATAGGTACAAATCTGCTGATAGATGCTCTTTAAGGCATATTCAAGTGCAAAAAAATGTTCCCCCCCAGGCAGGCCATACTGTAAAAAAATTACAGAACCTATAATGCCTGTGGCTGTTCCAGCAGTACCAGGGTCCCTTCTGTCCTCCACTTCCTGCTCCTGTCTCGACATGGCAGGAAATGGCTGCGATTGGTGCTCAGCCAATCACTCACCTAGACAGTACATTACTGAAGCCAGTGATTGGCTAAACGTTATTCACAGGCATTTCCAACCATATCAAGACAGGATCAGGAAATTGAGCACAGCGAGGACCCTAGCACTGTCAGAACAGCAGAGGCATAGGATGGATAAGGTTAGCAGAGGTTCTGTAATCTTTTATTTTACAGCAATACAACATGGGCAGCCCAGGGGGAAGTTTTTTTAATTGAGCTGGAATACCCCTTTAACCTCTTAAGGACACATGACGTACCGGTACGTCATGTGTTGTTCCGATCACTGCCGCCCGGGTGCCTGACCGCGGGGATCAGAAACTTTATTACGTCTGCCGCACCCCTGAATGATTTTATGTCGGCGGGGTGCAGGGGGGGCGAGTTGCGTGCGGTGTGGGCGGTGTGGGCGGTGTAATCGTTGGTGGCCAGTGGGTATACCAGGGTGTCAGCACATTGCCTGACACGGGCTGCTGTGCCTTTGTAGCCCCCCAATGGAGAGGGAGAGAGCCCCCAGACAGCCCCCAGACAGCACCCCTCCTTACCCTTCCCTGTCTGCGCAGTTGTGGCCACAACTGAGCAGACGGAGAAGGTTCCCATGGCAACAGGACGCCTTCTCAGGCATCCTGCTGTCCATGGTGCTGAACAGATCTGTGCTAAAGGCATAGATCTGTTCAGACAAAGTGTAAGTAAAATACAGTACAGTACCCTATATAGTGTACTGTACTGTATTATACAGACATCCGACCCACTGGATCTTCAAGAACCAAGTGGGTCTGGGTCCAAAAAAATAGTAAAAAAAACGCATTTATCACTGATTAAAAATGAAAAACATTAAATTCCCTACACATGTTTGGTATCGCCGCGTCCGTAAAGACCTGATCTATAAAACGGTCGTGTTACTTTACCCGAACGGTGAATGCCATAAAAAATAAAAATAAAAAACTATGATGAAATTTAAATTTTGCCCACCTTACTTCCCAAAAAAGGTAATAAAAGTGATCAAAAAAGTCGCATGTACGCCAAAATTGTAACAATCAAACTGTCATCTCATCCCGCAAAAATCATACCCTACCCAAGATAATCGCCCAAAAACTGAAAAAACTATGGCTCTTAGACTATGGAAACACTAAAACATGATTATATTTGTTTCAAAAATGAAATCATTGTGTAAAACTTACATAAATAAAGAAAAGGTTTACATATTAGGTATCGCCACGTCCGTATCGACTGGCTCTATAAAAATATCACATGACCTAACCCCTCAGGTGACCACCGTAAAAAAATAAAAATAAAAACGGTGTAAAAAAAGCCATTTTTTGTCATCTTACGTCACAAAACGTGTAATAGCAAGTGATCAAAAAGTCATATGCACCCCAAAATAGTTTACGGCCACATATTGGGTGTTTCTTTAAACGGCAGAGTCGGGGCAATAAAGATACAGTCTTGTTTGGCTGTTAACCCTTGCTTTGTTAGTGGAAAAAATGGGTTAAAATGGAAAATTAGGCAAAAACATGAAATTCTCAAATTTCATCCCCATTTGCCAATAACTCTTGTGCAACACCTAAAGGGTTAACGAAGTTTGTAAAATCCGTTTTGAATACCTTGAGGGGTGTAGTTTAAAGAATGGGGCTCATTTTGGGGTGGTTTATATTATGTAAGCCTCGCAAAGTGACTATAGTGGTCCCTAAAAATTGGGTTTTTGTAAATTTCTGAAAAATTTCAAGATTTGCTTCTAAACTTCTAAGCCTTGTAAAATCCCCAAAAAATAAAATATCATTCCCAAAATAATTCAAACATGAAGTAGACATATGGGGAATGTAAAGTCATCACAATTTTTGGGGGTATTACTATGTATTACAGAAGTAGAGAAACTGAAACTTTGAAATTTGCTAATTTTTCCAAATTTTTGGTAAATTAAGTATTTTTTTATGCATAAAAGGATAAATATGGATAAGTCAAAGCGTTTTAAAGTTATCAGCACTTAAAGTGACACTGGTCAGATTTTAAAAAAATGGCCTGGTCCTAAGGTGAAAAAGGCTGTGTCCTGAAGGGGTTAAACTGTTGGGTTTTGGTGACTTGAATCCACACAAGGTCTTTATGACAACACTGAACTTGACAGAAATTAGACTAAGAAAAGTTGCGATCAGAACCTCAAAGTAACACAGCCCATTTGGATGAAGAGAGCTGCACACATCTGAATTTGGTCCCATCCTGGATGCATTTTCCCTGCTCCCTTGGCTTGGAGAAGTCAGGCCAACTGTTCAAGTCTCTTAATCCCTAGAGATCCACCAGGAACAGGACTCCAAGCAGCATGGGACAGTGGAGCTTGAAGACATTCTACTTCTGACTATTAATGTGAACCATCTGCCTGACTACAGCAGCTGTTAGATGAAAACACTGGGAATTTATCATCAAAGTGCTGTCAAAAAGTCACAGATTTTGGAGGAAGCACCATTTGCACAGCTATGTTGAGACTTTGCTATTTTACACTATGCGTCCCATTGAAAAGTGGTTGGGGGCATGGGAGGGGTCTACGTGGCTCAACAAATCTAATATTTGCTGGCTTAATTCCACCAGAAATCTACTTCAGCTTCTACCTGGTGTAGATTTCCCTTTGCAAAGATTTTCAAGATTCAGCAACATTCAGCACAAACGCATTAGTTCAGAACGGATCCGTTTGTATTATCTTTAGCATAGCCAAAACCGATCCGTCTTGAACACCATTGAAAGTCAATGGAGGACTGATCTGTTTTCTATTGTGCCATATTGTGTCAGTGAAAATGGATCCGTCCGCATTGACTTACATTGTGTGTCAGGACGGATCCGTTTGGCTCAGTTTCGTCAGACGGACGAAAGCGGAATGGAGGCGGAATGGAGCCAAACTGATGCATTCTGAACGGATCCTTTTCCATTCAGAATGCATTAGGGCAAAAGAGATCCTTTTTGGACCGCTTGTGAGAGCCCTGAACGGATCTCACAAACGTAAACCAAAACACCAGTGTGAAAGTAGAAGCAAGCACCTTGTAGTACACTAAACGCATCTTACACTAGTGTATTTTTACCGTCAGTCTTAATAGATACCCTCCACAGTCTTCCTTACCTCCTGCACTGATCTTCTGGTAAATGCTGAACATGAAGAAGAAGCTGAACACAACCAGCCTGGGGCATGCTGACCATGTTTAGTTCTCACAGGACACCACTGGACATCACTGGAACTTGGAGAGTAAACCATCCTTGACCACCAGTAACACCTACGTAGACATACCACTAGGGTTATTACCAGTAACACCTAAGTAGACATACCACTAGGGTTATTACCAGTAACACCTAAGTAGTCATACCACCAGGGTTATTACCAGTAACACCTAAGTAGACATACCACTAGGGTTATTACCAATAACACCTAAGCAGACATACCACTAGAGTTATTACCAATAACACCTAAGCAGACATACCACTAGGGTTATTACCAGTAACACCTAAGTAGTCATACCACCAGGGTTATTACCAGTAACACCTAAGTAGACATACCACTAGGCTTACCAGTAACAACTAAGCAGACATACCACTAGGGTTATTACCAGTAACACCTAAGTAGACATACCACTAGGGTTATTACCAGTAACACCTAAGTAGTCATACCACCAGGGTTATTACCAGTAACACCTAAGTAGACATACCACTAGGGTTACCAGTAACAACTAAGCAGACATACCACTAGGGTTATTACCAGTAACAACTAAACAGACATACCACTAGGGTTATTACCAGTAACACCTAAGTAGTAATACTGGAAAGTGGAAAGTAAATGGATAATCAAACTTCAAACTCAAGTGCCGTATGGGTTGAATGACAAGGTGCCTTTTGCATCTTTCCTGTGAATGCCTCCTCCTTGAACTTCCGTGCTCTGTCCAGGTTTCTTTATGTTTATGTGTATGGCGATGATTGAAGGGCACTCATGAATGGGCGGTGGATAAGATGGGGGATTCGTCTATGGATATAGAGGCTTGGGGCATGATGAGTGGTCGCATGATATGTCTAGTGTGACTAGGGATGTGATCAGTTTGAACATCGGTTCTATTGGTATGCAGGTGATTGGCGCCCGGATAAGGGTGAATGCGAAACGTTCACGGTCTGGTAGGGTACATCCTCATTTGTTTCTTCTTTATGTTTGAACAACTTGGATGTTCACATATACATGTCTGGTTCACGGCTTATATACAGCCAATTATACTTAATCGTGGTGTTTTAGATACAATTAATATGCAAAATTGATGTAACTTACATTGCTATTCATTCACCTTGGTTCTGGTTTTTCTCTGTATAACTTATAATTTCTTTTCCAGCACCTCACCTTGCACCTTGAGGCCTCTGAGTTGGGAGACCTTAATATTACCTATTCCTGCCATGGCTAATTGTGTATGTCAGGAGGAGAGGAGGACAACAGGAACAACAACGTCCAATATCCTCCTAATATGTAATTTAAGGCCCCCCACTGAGGTCGAGTAATAACACTTTTTTGGTCAATTTTATGGCCTCATGTATATTGTAAAACTAATTATTATGACAATTAGCTTTTAATTGTAGTTATTAAGTATAACTCTTTATTTTTCACAGCATTCGGCATAGGCTTGGTCCTTGCCCTCTCTTGCGCATGCGTCATAGCCTTAGCATACCATATCGAATTACTTGTCATTCGATGTGCATGACTATTATGGCTGTCAGGTGTACAATATCTGTCTAGTGCAAGTGCACTTCAGGTACCGTCACCTGACGAACATATATATATATATATATATATATATCCATAAAAGAAGTTTCAGGCAGCACTCCTGTCGTTTTACTCAGCCGTAGCTGTGTGGTGCCGGCGGTGGTCCCTCGATTCGAGACGTAAAACAATGAAGAAAATCCGCAGCACTCCTTGAAGTGTAGAAAAAATGTGTAGTTTTATTCACACATGTCAAATAAGACAACGTTTCGGTTCTCTCACAGAACCTTTTTCAAGTCAAGTGAACATAAAGTGCATAAGTGCTAGTATAAATACATCATCACATTGTAATCAATTAGTCATCAACCAATACAAAATCAGTGCACTCCCATATTTAGGGCATGTTACAATTCATTCCTTCTCTCTCTGTGCCTAGATAGAGACTAATCACAGTGCTTCTCCATTCATGATTCACATTTACTACATACAAGTGCCAAAATTAAAGTGCAAAGTGCAATATAAACCCTGTTTCCTAAGTTACCTTGCTGTGGTTATTTATGAAGGAACAGGAGGAGATGGCGTCTGAACTTGTGTGGAGGCACGCCACCGCTCGCGTCTCTCCCTCCTCAGTGCGCATGTGTCAATTCCATCCCCACTGACAACGCAGTACATAACCTCTCTGCGTCATCCGAAGGCGGAGATCTAACGCCATGACGTCAGATCCACTCCGTCAGCCACCACCACGCACGCATGCGTGCCAGTAAGCCGCGGCAGTGATCCACGCCAAGTCATAGATCTCTTCCGCCATTTTACTCTAGGGCAATCGTTTGGGCATTGTCTTGCGCCTTTAACTCCTTCTGTTCCTTCTTACCTCTTACCAACCAGCAAAGGTACAGGCTTGAACCATATTTTCAAAAAGAGCATAGAATATTCTATCATGAATTCGTCATGTAACATCCATTGGGTCCACCCCATACATTATAATGAATACACACAGAAGTTAGATCAGTGAAAGGGCATTATCCAACCATCCCTCCTGTCACCCTAAATTCGACATTTAACCCTTTGGGTTTCAGAGTATCTAACCGAAAAATCCATCTAAGCTCAGTTTTCTTTAAGATGGTTAAACGGTCCCCTCCTCTGTCCAATGGTTTTACATGATCCAAAAGCATGAATCTCAACTCACTCTCTTTATGATTTTTTTCGGCAAAATGTTTCGATACGGGCAAATCACGTCTTTTATTCCTGATAGATTGTCTGTGGTTATTCAACCTCGTTTTTACATCGCATGTGGTTTCGCCCACGTATAGCATCTTGCATGGACACCATAAAACATATATCACCCATGCTGAATCACATGTGAGATAATGCCTTATCTTGAAGATTTCTCCCGTGTCTGGATGCGCAAACGCTGATCCTTTTTGCATCAGTTTGCAATTAACGCATCCCAGACACGGGAAAGATCCCAAGCGCTTCGTCTTCAAAAAAGTCTGTCTCAACTGACCCTTTTCGGGCAATCTGGAACGCACCACTTTATCCCTAATATTGCCCGCTCTTTTATATGCCATCATAGGCTGTTGTTTAAAGGCCTCTATGTTGGGATGTCCACTGCTAAGCAGCCCCCAATGGCGTCTCACTATTTTTTCAATATTGGGGCTCAATTCATTATAAGTTGACACAAACGGTAATCTGTCATTGGCCTGTCTTGGTTTCAACATCAATAGTTCCCTTCTAGGGATATCCCTTGCTCTATCAGCATGTTTCTTCACTAACCCACTTGGGTACCCCCTAGTTATGAAGGATTGTTGCATCTTAGATAATGCTGAAGTCATATTTTCGTCCTTATCAACTATTCTCCGCACTCTCAACATTTGACTATATGGCAAAGAATTCAGCATTCTCCTAGGGTGTCCACTCATAAAGTGTAACAATGTATTCTTATCGGTGGGTTTAACATTCAAATCCATGTGTAGTTGTTCATCCTCAATATACACCTGCGTATCCAGAAACTGGACCCGGTCAGCCGATGCCGTTAACGTAAATTGGATCTCCCGATCAAGGGAGTTCAAAAATGCGTGAAAGTCCATCAGCTGATCCATGGTGCCGGTCCAGATGAGGAAAATGTCGTCTATGTATCTCCACCACGTCAAAACTCGATTGAAGTGGGGAGACACATAGACGAGACGCTCCTCAAATGACCGTACAAATATATTTGCGTAAGTGGGCGCGGCATTGGACCCCATTGCTGCGCCCCTTACCTGCAAATAGAACTGCCCCTGGAACTCAAAGTAATTGTTCCTTAGGGACAACTCCAATAGTGTCAGTACAAACTGCTGAACTGCAGCGGGATGTTCTGAACTTTGCAACATCTCCGCTACAGCCCTCAAGCCCTTTTCGTGATTGATCGAGGTGTATAATGACACAATGTCAAAAGATGCTACAGTCGCCCCTGGCGGGATCCGTGTCCCACTAATTTTGGTGATGAAATCCCCAGTATCCCTAATATATGATCTTGCACCCAACGCATATTCCCTCAACATTTTGTCAAGAAAGACATTAATGTTTGAGAGAATCGAATTCCTGCCAGAAATTATTGGCCGACCTGGGGGGTCGATCAGCCTTTTATGTATTTTGGGTAATACATATATAGTCGGCGTAACCGGAGATTTCACCACCAAAAACTCTTTAAGTTGTTTATCTATGACACCATTCTGTTCCGCAATGCTCAATTGTGTATCAATTTTTCTGGCAAAATCAAACCTGGGGTCCCGGGCCAAAGGCTCATAGACACCCGGTTCTCCTAACTGCCTATTTATTTCTCCTATATACTGGGAGGTGTCCATAACCACGATCCCACCACCCTTGTCCGCAGGCTTGATGGTGAGATCGTGGTTCCTGGACAATCCCTCCAAAGCGGACATTTCTTGTGTCGTAATATTAGGTTTAGCAAATTCATCTATTTTAGTTTGTTGTCTCAACAGGGCGACATCTCTCTTCACAGCCTCGATGAAGCACTCTAAAGCATGCGAGTTTACAATAGGAAAAAAATCACTTTTAAGATGTAACCCAAATTGTTTCAATGTTAACCCAATATCTGATACATTCACATCATTGGTATGCATGGCTGCAGAGGAACCGGAGTCGAACCACACCTTCAGTTTAAGGTTCCTGAAGAGGCGGTTCAAGTCCAGTTCCAACTGAAACCAATCAGGCTTAGCCTGTGGACAGAAGGACAATCCCTTGTTTAAAACCTTCAATTCATGCTCATTCAATATATGGGACGAAATATTGACAACCACATTAGACTCTATTTCTTTTTTATCACATTCATCTGTCTGGAACTGTTGGTCCTCATGGATCTTTGTATTCTGGTTTTTACCAGCTCTTCTGTGCCTACGCCCTCCCCTTCTGGTAGGGCGTCTCTCGTGGCACCAGTTGTTCCTAAAAAAGTCCCAGATTGACTAGAATTCACATCCTCATTTGGATCTTTATTTCTGACCCACTTATTTGTTTCCTTATTCCGTTTTGATGTTTTTTTGGCCATCTGACTTCTTTCCGTATGCCATGGTTGTTCCCAGATATAGATATGTCCAGACTCATAATCACTCTGATCTCTATGCCACTTTGACCTTTTAATTTCCTCCAGATCCTTCCGCATTTTATCCAAGAAGGTTTGTTGTTTCAATAAGAAGGCATCCACCTCATTTGTAGATAAAGTTGATTTCAGCTGTTGTTCAGTGTCCTGCAATTTGCTCCTTAAAGCCATCATTTCTTTCTGCGAAAATTCAATATTAAGCAACATAATATCCATCGCATATTTATTTGAAATTGCTTCAAAGCGTGCTCTGAATTCACTCTCCTGTGAAAACATGTTTGGCTTCAAACGAGATCGCATCCCCCTTGGTATGCGTTTATTTTTGTAGTATTGTGCTAGCGTTAACGAGTGTAGCTCAATGGACAGCAGCTTTTTTGTAACATTTTCATAGTCCCTTTTAATGTTAATTGCCGAGGGTACATTCAGGAAGGCAGCATCCCCTTCCACATTTCCCATAATCCTCTGTACATCCACAATACTGTACGAAAAGACATGTGTATCACTGTCATTTGGTTGTAAGATCATACCTTCCATATTGGTAAGGTCGGGTGCAGAGCCCTCAATCGCCAATGGATCCATAAAAGAAGTTTCAGGCAGCACTCCTGTCGTTTTACTCAGCCGTAGCTGTGTGGTGCCGGCGGTGGTCCCTCGATTCGAGACGTAAAACAATGAAGAAAATCCGCAGCACTCCTTGAAGTGTAGAAAAAATGTGTAGTTTTATTCACACATGTCAAATAAGACAACGTTTCGGTTCTCTCACAGAACCTTTTTCAAGTCAAGTGAACATAAAGTGCATAAGTGCTAGTATAAATACATCATCACATTGTAATCAATTAGTCATCAACCAATACAAAATCAGTGCACTCCCATATTGTACCTTTGCTGGTTGGTAAGAGGTAGGAAGGAACAGAAGGAGTTAAAGGCGCAAGACAATGCCCAAACGATTGCCCTAGAGTAAAATGGCGGAAGAGATCTATGACTTGGCGTGGATCACTGCCGCGGCTTACTGGCACGCATGCGTGCGTGGTGGTGGCTGACGGAGTGGATCTGACGTCATGGCGTTAGATCTCCGCCTTCGGATGACGCAGAGAGGTTATGTACTGCGTTGTCAGTGGGGATGGAATTGACACATGCGCACTGAGGAGGGAGAGACGCGAGCGGTGGCGTGCCTCCACACAAGTTCAGACGCCATCTCCTCCTGTTCCTTCATATATAACCACAGCAAGGTAACTTAGGAAACAGGGTTTATATTGCACTTTGCACTTTAATTTTGGCACTTGTATGTAGTAAATGTGAATCATGAATGGAGAAGCACTGTGATTAGTCTCTATCTAGGCACAGAGAGAGAAGGAATGAATTGTAACATGCCCTAAATATGGGAGTGCACTGATTTTGTATTGGTTGATGACTAATTGATTACAATGTGATGATGTATTTATACTAGCACTTATGCACTTTATGTTCACTTGACTTGAAAAAGGTTCTGTGAGAGAACCGAAACGTTGTCTTATTTGACATGTGTGAATAAAACTACACATTTTTTCTACACTTCAAGGAGTGCTGCGGATTTTCTTCATTATATATATATATATATATGTATATACATTGAAGTTGAATTGAGATGATTGAGGTGAGGTTTTGTGTACGTCTATATATATATTGACAAATTGACAAATATTGGACATGGATTGTCAGGACATATATGTTCATGCCTCAGGATAACAATTGTGTTTATCATAGTATGATTTACATATGATAAGGTACCATCATTTCATGTAAAGCAATCTGATGTTTTTGACACATCCCTATGTTATGTTTATGTGCCCTCACCTAATATGGCGGAGGTGGCGTGTTCGGTGGTCTGCGCATGCGCCGCGTTCGTGTGCCGCCGGCCGCTCCGGAGTGACGCGTGTCGCACAGGATATGCGTGACTGCCTTCCTCTGGACCGGCGCGGCGTCACCGGATGTGGTGGCCTGCGACTGAGAGGCCGAGCGCCATTAATGTCGACCGTGTAATATACCCAGGTGAGCTTCAAATGCAATCAAATACGAGTCCAACAACCAATCAAATGTATCCACCTGACCTATTTATGGATGACCCTCCTCTCTGTCAACCAATACCCCTTGAAAAAGCTGTACGCGAAACGTGTGTTGGGGAGTGGACCGGTGGTATTGCTGCACGATACAATCAAATCAATTGGTCAGTATATATAACGCTTTCCATCATGTGTCAAATACAATTGTGATTATTGTTTATTGTTATTGCCCTAGTTTTGATAACTTTGGTGTATATTTTTACACCGGCTTGTGGCAAACTTTGACACATATATACATGTGGATATTTTTGGTATCTAACAGCTACAGCTTGTGGATACTATATGCCCACTATTGATGACCATTTGGGTACAATTATGCACTTGCACTTTACTTTGGCTATATGTATTGGCAGCCCACCATCGGTTCACTTGGTTTTTAACATGTATTGTAACCTGTGTGTATTGTCTTATTTGTGACCAGTGCTGATCATGTGTCTTTTTTGTGATTTTCTTAATAAAATTGAGTATTTTTGTACTATTGTAGTATATATTCTTTGAATTAAAATATACTCTACTCACCTTACTCCTTTAATCGGTTATAAGTAGTAATACTACCAGGGTTATTACCAGTAACACCTAAGTAGTCATACCACCACGGTTATTACCAGTAACACCTAAGTAGTCATACCACCACGGTTATTACCAGTAACACCTAAGTAGTCATACCTATTCTGCTTTACTTCTTGATCCCCAGAAGACCAAGAGTCTATTTGTAGTATCACAGGTTTTTGTAAATAAAATACCACTAATCTCAAGAATGGTGATCCCATGTCCCCTCTGTAAATGGAGTGGTGGTGCATAAGTGTGACCACGGCTCCACTCACTAATGTTAGGGCTGTTGGTGATAGCTGAGCGTTGTACTCGGCAGTCCCTCAGACAGTGAGTGAAGTGTTTGTCGCACATGCTCCATTCAAACAGAGGACTTGGGTTCTTGTGATCAGTTTGGGTCCCAGCAGGTGGACCCCTAGTGATCATACATTTAATTATCACCTGTGGATGGGTCAACCCATTTTGTGCATTCCAAATTGTCATAGTGAGGCAGTGCTCAGGTGAACAGCAGAAAACACTCATAATATTAATAATATAACATGTCAGCTGCTTATGGCCTCTTGAATTACCTGTATTTAATACATGTCACTTGGAAGAACAGAATTAGACTTTATAAATGTGCATGACTCATGTTTTGCATTGGCAAATTCAAATGTATGGTATGACTACTGCTTCCGGGAATTGTTTCTAACATATTCAGAGGTGGAATATCAAGTCGTGTGCCAGGCCAGGATATTTGCATAGTAATTAATAAGTTGTCAGACAGGCCTGTCCAGCTCTTATGTCCAACTGCATAACAACCATCTACTCTCCATAAATATGTTCAGAAACAACAACAGCTGGAGTCAGCCCTAGAGGAGCTCTTATAATGCAGCAGAAGGGTTAGATTTTCCTGTATCTGATTACAGTACAGTGCCTGGTGTAAGGAATGCAAATTACTAGAGCAGTGATGCCCAACCTACGGCCCGCGGGCCAAATCTGTCCCGCAAAGCAATGACATTCCCCACATTCATCAGCCCAGTGAGCACTGTGAACGGCACAGGCAGCGCAGCGATGCTGCCTGTGCCTGAAATGACCAATAGTAAAGCTCCTTACAGCAAGGAGCTTTGTTATTGGTTGTTATAGGCGCGCTCCGGAGCCATACAGGTCCTGCAGCAGGGGAAGCCGACAGGAGCTCGAAGGAGGAGGGCCGGCTCCAGGGGTGTTGGTATAGGCGCGCGCCGGAGCCATACAGGTCCTGCAGCAGGGGAAGCCGACAGGAGCTGGAAGGAGGAGGGTCCGGCTCCAGGGGTGACTGTTGTAAGGAGAGCGGGCCGCGCTGCTGGAGGACCTTGGGAAACATGACAGGGCTGCTGGAGAGTTAAGGAGCCATGAACTCATGTGACCGGTCCCCGGTGACCCTGCTCCCCCCTCCTCCTATGTTGCTGCATTCTATGGCATGGATTGATTTGTATGGTTAACGTGTGCAGTGGTTTTGTAGCTCATTATAGTCATCTCTGCAGCTACACCATGATCAGTAGAATGTTATCTAAGACCATTCTTCCCATTCTCCCACAAAATATATAATTACAATGAATCCTCATGAACATGGCAAAGCCCGCATAGAGGTACATGGTATCCCCCGTGCTCCTGTACTCCGGAATTATTCAGATGCTTCTGTAATAAAGCATGTGATGAAATCTCACCTGGATATTCATAATCCCCAGTGAAAAATCTCAAATTGTTGAGATTGAATAGCCCCCGGACCATTAGGAGGGGGACCCATGGCAGATTTGGCATTAAGCCATATTTGAACTTTATTTGACCTTAGGTGAGGAGGTTTGTGTTGGTAGGCTAGGAGGGCAGATAAAGATGGACTTTAGGCGGGAAAGTTTCCCGCTGTTTTGGTTAAGGTTTCTGGGCTTATGTGCTCTGCCCAGCAACCTTAAGTTGATTGGTTTCGGGTGGGTCTGTAAATGCTCTAGGGCTAGGGCAGTTTTCTCTGGGCCCTGGAGATAGGGCTCTGATTGGTCATGTGAGTCCTCTGGGTTTGAATAAGAAGGTGGGAGACACGGGCTGTGGTGCCTTTTGAATTGACCTACGTCTGTCAAGCGGACTGTTCGTGCCCCGCTCGCCCTCACAATTTATTAGTCGATTGTGATAGCGTTGTGATCGGGCCATGGCGCTGTGGGTGGTGAGGATAGTCGTCCCCGATATGGGGATGGACTTGTTTATGTGTACATTTGATATTGTACTGCTGAAGGTAAGTCCGAGTCTATGACTGGACTTGGTTATGATTATGTTTTAAGTTATAATGTTATTTATTAAGTTAATAAACAGGCCATGGCCTTTAACTCCACTCTCTGTCTATGTGTATTATAAAAAAAATAAAAATAATAATCATATGTGTATAGGTATGGGTCGTTTGTTTGGTGTAAATGTTATGGGCGACCTATATGGCATATTCTGTAATGAAGCATTACTTGTAACCTTGTAAAGCGTTACTAACCTCCTCCTATCACCCCACTAGTGACCCTGCTCACCCTCCTCCTGTCACCCCACTAGTGACCCTGCTTCCCCATCCTCCTGTCACCTCACTAGTGACCCTGCTTCCCCCTCCTCCCATTAACCTACTAGTGACCCTGCTGTGGTCCTAAAATTTGGATCAGCTGAAAATACTTAAATTACTCTTACCGGTAATATGTTTTCCATGAGCCCATGACAGCACCTGTGAGAGATCCTCCCCCCTCCGGACAGGAAACAGGAACTTCCCAGATCCTTAAATTGGTCCATTGCCTTCCGCCACTCAGTACTTGACAAGATTCCTGGGACCAGCAATGCACCTATATATAGTGAAACTAATAACACAACAAAAAGAAAACAAACCAGTAAAAGACTGCGCCAAATATATGCCAGGCATATCTCTTCTTTGGCACAAAATATAGATGTAAAAAATTAACGTAATGTTGGGTGAGCTCAAATCTAGGCCTGGCCCTGCAAACCGGAGGAAGGTCTTCCATACCCTGAGATAGATCTCGGAGGTGACTTTTTTCCTACTAGCTAGAAGAGTCCCAATGACTTGTTCTGATAGGCCCCTAGACCTGAAGAATGTCCTCTCAAAATCCAGGCCGTCAGATGGAGGTTCTTGACTTCTGGATGATGTAGAGGGCCCTGGATATTTCTGGAAATTGGTATCCTTAAAAAATAACTTTTATTGTTACTTGTATTAAAATAAATGCCCTTAGGTATTGGTGCATGAGTAGAAAGAAGGGGTGAGCGAGCACCCCAGTCGTGGTGCGTGTACGATAGTACTAGGGAGGGTAAAGGAAAAAGGGGAAGGGGATGCTGGGTCTCAGCCCCTAATATTGCCCTACTCAAAGGGCCCTTCTCCTGGTATACTCCAACCTCCTATATTGCCCCTATGTGTGTCCCTATGCAGTGCTCCGACTGCCCAGCTTCGTCCTGAAGGGGTGGGGAAAGGGGGGGAAGGATTCCCTAGTGCTAAATTGGTACAGCACCCACAGATGGGCTCCCAGAGCCCTGGGAAACCACTCTGTACAGTGACACTGGGCTGTGACACCCACCAAGACTCCCCTACTGCAGGACACCGGTCCCTACTGGCCCAGTGTCACTGTACACAGTGGTTTCTCAGGGCTCTGGGAGCCCATCTGTGGGTGCTGTACCAATTTAGCACTAGGGAATCCTTCCCCCCCTTTCCCCACCCCTTCAGGACGAAGCTGGGCAGTCGGAGCACTGCATAGGGACATACATAGGGGCAATATAGGTGGTTGGAGTATACCAGGAGAAGGGCCCTTTGAGTAGGGCAATATTAGGGGCTGAGACCCAGCATCCCCTTCCCCTTTTTACTTTACCCTCCCTAGTACTATTGTACACGCACCACGACTGGGGTGCTCGCTCACCCCTTCTTTCTACTCATGCACCAATACCTAAGGGCATTTATTTTAATACAAGTAACAATAAAAGTTATTTTTTAAGGATACCAATTTCCAGAAATATCCACATAATTACAAGGTACCCACCACTTGAACTACCTATCTCTAAGCTAGTTATACAGTTTCCTGTAGAGGGCCCTGATATAATAGATCCTGTCTTTCCGAAAGTATCCAGGGGTCGGCTATTGATACCCTCCTCAACCAAGCAAACCAGACTCTTCTTGGCCAAAACGGTGCTATTAGTATTACTGTTGCTTGCTCCCCCCTGATCTTCTGGATCACTCTGGGCAATAGGCTGATGGGAGGGAAAGCATAGACTAGGCCCTTCCCCCATGGCTGTGAGAGAGCATCTGTGTCCATCGACTGATCCTCCCTGCTCAGAGAAAAGAACCTTTCGCACTTCCTGTTCTCCACCGAGGCGAAAAGATCTATTTTGGGACATCCCCATAGGGCCTCTATTTGATGAAATACTTCCTGGTTCAGACACCAATTTGCTTGACTGAATCGGTGTCTGCTGAGAAAGTCCGCCTGGTGATTCTCTGAGCCCTTCAAATGAACCGCTGAAAGAGAAAGAGCTTTCCCCTGTATTAGTAAGAAGATCCTGGATGCTAGCTGCATTCGTTGAGGGGATCTTGTTCCCCCTTGCTTGTTTATATAGGCTACCATCGAGGCGTTGTCGGATAAGATCCTGACATGTCGTTGAGGCAAAGATGGGAGACTTTCCTTTTAACGTGCACAGGACTGCCCTTAATTCCCTGGCATTTTGGGACTGAGCGCTCTGGGTTCTTGACCAAGGGCCTTGGAAAAAACCTAAACCTGAATGGCCCCCCATCCCCAAGGGCTTGCTTCGGTGGTCATTATTAAGGGGTCGTGCCTCAACCGCTTTACTCCCTGACTGAGGTTCTGAATATTTAGCCACCAGGCTAGGGACCGGGTTACTGACCCCGGGACTACGATCTTGCGATCCATGGACAGCAACCTCCCGTCCTATTTGGACAAAATGTGCCACTGAAGTACTCTGGACCTGAATTGGGCCCACCTCACAGCAGGAATAGAAGCCGTCATCAGACCCAGAATAGACATTGCTTTTCTTAAGGAAACTTCCGTGGTTTCGCTGAAAGACCTGATTTTCTGCTGAATAACTTTCTTGTTGTCTGCCGGAAGATGAGATTTCTGTGTCTGAGAATCTAATAGAATGCCTAGAAAAACGCATTTGGAGATTGGAATCAGGGACGATTTGTCCCAATTTATTAACCAGCCCAGGCTCATCAGGATCTCCAGGACCTTCTGTATCTGAGAGCTCAATAGTTCTGGGGACTGCCCTACCAAGAGAAGGTCGTCCAGGTATGAAATTATAATGACGTCTGACCTTCTTATTTCTGCCCTTAACTCCGCCATTAGCTTTGTGAAGAGCCTCGGCGCCAGTGATACCCCAAAGGGAAGTGCTCTGAACTGCAAATGGACGATTGTTTCTCCCATCCTCACTGCTAACCTCAGGTATTTCTGAGACAATGGATGAATAGGCACATTATAGTAGGCATCTTTTATATCTATTGAGGCCATGACGCAGTTGGGGAACAGATGGAGGAGCGTGGAGGAGATGGATTCCATCCTGAATTTCTGGTAGGACAGATATTGGTTGAGACCTTTCAAATTTATTATCAGTCTGAACGAACCGTTGGGCTTGGGAACCAGAAATAGGGTTGAATAAAAACCTTCCCCTTGTTCGTTTTTTGGAACTGGAAGAAGGACTGCCTTTCTCAGGAGGCTGTTTATTTCCTCCAAAAGCGCCGTCTGTTTTGGAGAATTTGGGTTTAGGGAAGTCATTTTGAATGTCCTGGGTGGTAACCTCTTGAAGTCTAGGCGGTAGCCCTCCTCAATAATACCCCTTACCCAGGCGCTTGCGGTAATATTTCGCCAGGCTGGAGAAAACAAAGAAAGACGACCGCCTACCTGGGGCCTGGCATCATTGTTGAGTGGAACTTGAAGTTTGAGGTCTGGGTTTAAACAGCACACTTTTTGATTTATCGGATCTCCATTCCCTTTTTTTCTTCTGATCCCCGAAACTTTTCCTTCTCTCATTATTCCGAAATGGCTTCCCTTGCCTAGGAAAGGACGGTGCTGGAAATCCTTTTTTCTTATCGGAAGCCTTATCTAGAATATCGTCTAGGGCCGACCCAAACAAAAAATTCCCCTGGCAAGGGAGGGCACAAAGTTTAGACTTCGAAGCCACATCGCCCTTCCACCCCTTCAACCATAAAGACCTTCTGGCTGAGTTGGACAGTGCGGCCGCTCTAGCGGAAAGCCTCAACGCATCAGCGGAGGCATCTGAGATAAAGTCCACTGCACTGGACATGGTTGGTATAGCCTCCAGAAGCTGATCCCTAGGGGTCTTGTTCTCTATATGAGACTCCAGTTCCTCCAGCCAGACCTTTAATGACCTCGCTACCGAAGTAGTCGCTATATTTGGCTTAAAGGCAGAAGTGGATGCCTCCCAATTCTTCCTTAAGTATGCATCAGCCCTTTTGTCCATGGGATCTTTAAGGGATCCTAAATCTTCAAACGGGAGAGCTGATTTTTTATTAACTTTGCTACAGGGGCATCTACTCTCGGAACCTCCTGCCAGGCTGACACTTCCTGATCGTCAAAGGGATATTTTCTCTTAAAGGGTTTCTACCACTTCGGTTTCACATATTTAGCTGTCAGACACTAGCGATCCGCTAGTGTCTGCTCTGCCCAACCATCCTAATATAATTGCTTTTGGGGCAGCCGTTTTGCTAAAAAAAGAACTTTTATTAATATGCTAATGAGCCTCTAGGTGCTATGGGGGCGTCATTAGCACCTAGAGGCTCCGTCTACCTTCAGAAACTGCCGCCGCCCAGCGTGTCCCTCCAGCCCGCCCATCTCCTCCTGAATGCGATCCTCCTTGTGAACGCCTGTATTCGGCGCATGCGCAGTGAATGGCTGACAGCTTCCCTGCTCAGACATCTCCACTGCGCCTGTTCCTCGGAGCACTATGGCGTCATCGCGCAGGCGCAGTGGAGATGTCTGAGCAAGGAAGCGGTCAGACATTCACTGCGCATGCGCAGAATACATACGCTCACAAGGAGGATCGCATTCAGGAGGAGATGGGCGGGCTGGAGGGACACGCTGGGCGGCGGCAGTTTCTGAAGGTAGACGGAGCCTCTAGGTGCTAATGACGCCCCCATAGCACCTAGAGGCTCATTAGCATATTAATAAAAGTTCTTTTTTTAGCAAAACGGCTGCCCCAAAAGCAATTATATTAGGATGGTTGGGCAGAGCAGACACTAGCGGATCGCTAGTGTCTGACAGCTAAATATGTGAAACCGAAGTGGTAGAAACCCTTTAACCGCTCTGGGAATAAATAATTTTTTGTCAGGCTTCTCCCATTCACGTTTAATTTAGTCTTTGATACAGTCCTGAATGGGGAACACCCTAGACTTTCTGGGCTTTAGGCTCTCAAACATAAGTTCTGGTCTAGACCTGGACGCCTTTTCTTCCACCAGCTCCATCGTGGATCTAACCGCTTTTAATAATAGATCCGTATCTTCTGCTCTGAACAACGGCTTACCTGTCAAATCCTCAGAGGAAGAATCTGAATCTGCAATAGCGCCTTCCTCCGAATCAGACTGAATAGTATCCTCCACTACAGTCTGAACCTTCCTTTGTCTGGATGAGCTAGGCATGGATTTTTTAAGTTCTTCTACAGAAGAATGAACTTCATTTTTAACTAACTCCTGGATACTCTGCAATAAAGATGGCGACTCGTCTGCCACTAACTTATCCAGACATGGTTGGCAACATGTTTTGGGGTAAGATGGGGCCAACTTCCGTTTGCAAATTCCAAATTCCTTAAATCTTGTTTTATGTGTGGCCTTTCTAGGGGCTTCTTTAACCTGCATATAAAAAAATAGCCTAATCAGTCTAACACTGCCATAATCATAACTCCCCTAAGGGAGATGGCGGGGGTTAACCCCTCTTATCCCAGGAGTACCATGCTGGTTTCAGAAGGCTGCTCCTGCTTTTCAACGCGCAGTTGTCCTTCCCCTTCATCCTGCATGATGCTCTGCACAAGGGGGCAAATGGAGGGAAGATCTGGCTGTCCGGTCGGTATTGCCTGCAGCTGTAACCCTCCATGCTGGCTGGCCGGCGTTTCCTTTTCAAATGGGCCGCGCAACGCCCGCCATGTTCGCTCCTCCCCTTCCGGCCAGTGAAACGCACGCGTCACTTCCGGCGCAACGCGCACGCTCCGACTCGGCCTGCCTCCATGAGAGGAGAAGAATTACCTCCCCCCCTCACGCCGCAGCTTCGCCGGCTAGGCAGGGATCCGAGGAAGCTACAGGCATCCCCCCATGGTTGAAAAGGAAGAAAGAAACGCCGGGCTTCTCAGCGGCTCCTAGTGGAGACTTACGCCGACAGGTACCTCCTCTAGGTCTCTCAATTAGGTCCTGCAGCCCAAGGATAGACCTGGAAAGAAATCCTTCTGTCCCTGACAGGAAACAGGAAAGAACTGAGTGGCGGAAGGCAATGGACCAATTTAAGGATCTGGGAAGTTCCTGTTTCCTGTCCGGAAGGAGGAGGATCTCTCACAGGTGCTGTCATGGGGCGTAATGGAAAACAGCCTGTTTCAGTTTAATCGTTATTTTCAATTAATTGAATGCTCAAAAAATGTTTTGTCTCACTCTCATTTCTTCTTGTTGCATGTTGAAGCTCTACTTGGAACCTTGTTAAGATCCAACAATGTAAAATATGATTTTTTGCCATTTTTCAAGTGGTCTTAAACTTTTGATCAGGACTGTATGAGGTAGATAGATAGATATATATGAGGTAGATAGATAGATAGATAGATAGATATGAAAGAGATATATAGATAGAAGATAGATAGATAAATATGTAGTCTCCCACTTCAGTTGGATGGGAACACTCCAAATTGCTATATGTCATTTCATGCCATTTTATGCATTTCCTTTGTCATAGCTGCTAAATTCCTATTTCAGGCTGGTTAATGCATTACATACATCCAACACTAGAGGTCTCTGTAACACCATTTATATAGATCAGCCACAGGAAGTTAGTGGAGAGATTAGGAGTAAGGAGTTAGGAGAGGAGAGGAGCCAGACTTGGCTCTGTTCTCCTGGGCCTAGCCCAGGGGACCATACTACTGAAACCTTTGTAGTCCAGGACTAGGACTTATTGATCCTTTACTGTAATACCCCTTCCAGGGACCCTTCCTGGGATTAAGAGACTAATTGCTGTATCTTGTGCAACCTTTTCAAAGAATTAAGCAGAGAGTTGGCCTGCGATGAGGGAAACCGCCCTTGGGTTGCTGAATTACTGAAGCACTGAATATTGCTGAGTTGCTAAGTGCAGAATAGAACTTACAGAGGATCCAAACTATTATTGAAAGACTGAGTAACCAGAGCAAGATCAGGAGCCAAGTACAAGTAAGATCATCACTCCTACACAGTTGAGCTGTAACCTACATACACCACCTCACTGAGCCTGTTATTGGGATTTATAGCCTTACCATCTGTATTTATGACAAAGTGCTGCTATACTTATTGCAAGACAAGTAAAGTTCCTGTTTGGTTCAACTACTGCCTCTCATCATTCTACTCTATCTCCTAATTGCACCTTACGGTGCTGGCGTCACAAACAACACAGGGGCCCAGCCACCAAAGCACCCTAAGCATACCCACTACCATCAAGGGAACCTCAACCTCCATCTGGCTGGTGTTCCCTGCAACAGAGAGTGACCCGGAGTATTTAGTGCTGTCTTCCCTTCCAAATGCAAGGCCGGCCCAGGGAGCTAAGGCAAAGAGTGAGTAAAACTACTGCACCCATCTGGCACAACATTACACTCACATATTGCCCCTGCGGTCTGGAAAGTTGCAGATAGAAAGATATATAAATAAGTGATAGATAGATAGGAGATAGATAGACATGAGATAGACAGATAGATACACAGATAGATAGATTTGAAATAGATAGCTAGAAAGATAGATAGATACAGTGGCGTAGCGTGTGTGTGTGTGTGTGTGTGTGTGGGGGTACAAATCAGACACTTCTTAGGCTGAAAGAATCCGTACTGGAAGAAGTGAACATTGGCATTGGCGCTGCACAGTTTCCTTAAGCTTAGAAAGCATCTGGCCTGTCCTGCGCATGCGTCTATCACAGAGGTGAACACACGGGAGTCAGACTTCAGGGCCAGGTGTGGTTACATTGATGCTGCCTGGCACTATCATTCAAAGGGGACGCAGCCATCAGGGAAATCCAGCCGAGCATCAAGCATCAAGAAGTTCGCTTACATTAAAAAAAAAAAAAACACGTTAATAGCTCTCCAATGGAGCCACGGATAGAGACTGAGAATAAAGAAAGCATTGGAATCATCTGGCAGACGCTTATTTAAAAAGTATGTTGGATTGATTGCCACGCTGTTATGTGATGACAGATTCCCTTTAACTTTATTTAGTCTTAAAGGAAATGTGTCACAAAAAAATGTTATCCGCCAGTTAAAACCAGATAGTAACACATATCCTTTTTTTTTTTTTTTTTCAGATTTTTTAAATTCTAGTTCCTGAACATGATTATGGAAGCGGCCATCTTGCCACCCTTAACAGCAGTCCTACGGTCCATAGACACAATGGTCGGGAGGGGACCTCATAGACTTCCATGGAGAGTTTTCTGGGCGCTCTGTGACCTGTGTAGAGGTCATTGTACAAGGAAGGGATAGATAAGCTTTGACAATCACCTATTGTGAATGGTGGATCCTATGTTATCTATATAAAGATGTGATATCATTACAGGCAGGATTAGAATGACAGATAAGCAGATGACGGCAGTAAAGTGATCTGTACAGACCAAGAAGTAGTGCCAATAGTGCCCAGTGCAAAAATGACAGGATTTAAAGTGACATGGAGAATTAAACATAACATCAAAAATTCTTTAAACATATGTTAAACATAAAAAAAATGTGATTTAAACAATCGGTCATTTTCTGATGACACATTCCCTTTCAGGGGACAACAAAATGGAAACCATGCAATAAAACGGATGTTTCGTCAAAAACACATAAATTGCGATATAGAGTAATTCAGTAGCAACAATATGATTATTATGTTCTGCATGATATTAGCTGACTTAGATATTAGCTGTTCAGATGCCTTTTTACATTTACATTAAGACGTGCAGCCATATTGATCGGGAAGTTTGAAGTAAATTATAATTTCAATATTAATAATAATGAAACGGATAACGTGGAAACCCAAAAGTTGTCATTTCTGTTGTATTGTATGTAAGGGATGGTCTGATTTAAGCTTATATTACACCTGCAGATAATCATTAAGATCATTGCTAACAAGGGTTCACATGAATGCTCGTTAGCGGTGATCTGGCAGTGTAAAACTGCCGCTCATTACCGGATAAACGAGTGTGTAGTTAAAATCTTTTAGCAGGTTTAAAAATTATTTTCAGCGTCAGATCATGCCGTATAATCAGCGCTCTGCTGCCGGCAAACAGTGATGGGAACGAGTGATGGCATTAGCGATGCTCTTCCACATACAGAGGAGGAGATCGCTGCATGAAATTACAGTGGTCTCCTCCGCTAGTGAGCAGGCGATTCCTTCCGACAATCGCCTGTAAAATCTGCAGATGTAATATAAGCTTTAGGCATCCATTGTTATCGGACTAGTCTCATGGGGACCCAGGAGCAGTGATGAGGTTGGACTGCGAGACTTCTCACCTTTCACGCCCTAATTACCGTGACACAATCAGCCTCGTCGTTGCATTATTATGTCCTGACACATTTGTTTGGAATTGCCCTTCTGCAATGTCAAAAAACAACTGTAAAGAAAAACAGCATGTTCATCTAGCAAGGGGAGACAATAAAGTTGTGCTGTTAATGTATCTTCAGACAACATAGAGAGGAACAGGCCTGGGCATGTTAAAGGAGCCTAGTAAAGCAAGCACATATCCAGACGTTACCGTATTTATGTGCCTCAGCTGGGCTACACTATTAGTAGAGAACAGACTTTCACACTTGTGCGTTGTTGTTTTCCGGTATTGAGATTCAGCGGAGGATCTCAATACCGGAAAAAAACGTTTCCATTTAGTCCTCATGCATTCTGAATGGAAAGAGATCTGGTCAGGATGTCTTCTGTTCCGTCAGCATTCAGTTTTGTGACCGGTCATAAAGACGGAAAAAAGCCTAAAGTAATGGATCTGTCAATGAATTTTGTGATGGACATTTTGATTTCACACAACCGGATCTGTAATGGAATCCTGCATCCTGATGTGAAAACTTAAAACAGATCTCAATACCGGAATTAACAACGCAAGTGTGAAAGTAGGAAGGAAACCTCATAATCCAAAAAAATATAAAGATTCTCAACACTATTCTTATTATTCCAGATGAGGGTGGCACTAAGATCCTGCAGGCACACTGGGGGAAATTTATCAAAACTGGCATAAAGGAACCAATCAGATTCCACCTTTAATTTTTTAGAGCTCCTTTGGAACATGAAGGGATCAATCTGATTGATTGTTATGAGCAACTAAGCCAGTTTGATACATCTCCCCCATTATTCACTGGCTGGTAACTAAAAATTCTTCAAATTGTAATAACCATACCAAGGTAGGATAAACAACACAATGGAATTGAAATAATTTTTTTTAGAAAAATTGCTATTCAAAATGCAGCAGAATTCTGGCGCAATTTGCGTAAAAAAAACAACAACTGGTTTACACGCCTTTAACCACATTTACTGCTTAAGACACTTTTTTTTATTTTTTTTTGTTCTGACAAAATACAACAATGTGTACCATAATCATGTGAAAATTATGGCACAAAGTAAGGCCTCATGCACACGACCGTTCAATTTGCCTTCCGCAATTTGCAGAACGGAACAGGCGGCCCATTGTAGAAATGCCTATTCTTGTCCGAAAAACGGACAAGAATAGGACATGTTCTATTTTTTTTTTGCGGGGCCACGGAACGGAGCAACGGATGCGGACAGCATACGGAGTGCTGTCCGCATCTTTTGCGGCCCCATTGAAATGAATGGGTCCGCATCCGAGCCGCAAAAACTGCGGCTCGGATGTGGACCCGAACAACGGTCGTGTGCATGAGGCCTAAGTCAACTAATAGTTGGTATGAGCAACTTAAAGGGAACCTGTCAGCATAGTGTGCCATATTTAACCGCCTCCGGACCGCCTAACGCAGATCTGCGGTCCGGAGGCGGCAGCTCTGCGCAGAGTGACTACTGGTCCTCTGGTGGTCCCTTTTGTTTGGATCGACCACCAGAGGACACCGGTAGCTCAGTAAAGTAGCACCAAACACCACTACACTACACTACACCCCCCCGTCACTTATTAACCCCTTATGAACCCCTGATCACCCCATATAGACTCCCTGATCACCCCCTGTCATTGATCACCCCCCTGTCAGGCTCCGTATGATTTTTACGGATCCACGGATACATGGATTGGATCCGCAAAACACATACAGACGTCTGAATGGAGCCTTACAGGGGGGTGATCAATGACAGGCGGGTGATCACCCATATAGATTCCCTGATCACCCCCCTGTCATTGATTACCCCCCTGTCATTGATCACCCCCCTGTAAGGCTCCATTCAGATGTCCGTATGATTTTTACGGATACATGGATCGGATCCGCAAAACACATACGGACGTCTGAATGGAGCCTTACAGGGGGGTGATCAATGACAGGCGGGTGATCACCCATATAGATTCCCTGATCACCCCCTGTCATTGATCACCCCCCTGTAAGGCTCCATTCAGATGTCCGTATGATTTTTGCGGATCCACGGATACATGGATCGGATCCGCAAAACACATACGGACGTCTGAATGGAGCCTTACAGGGGGGTGATCAATGACAGACGGGTGATAACCCATATAGATTCCCTGATCACCCCCTGTCATTGATCACCCCCCTGTAAGGCTCCATTCAGACGTCCGTATGTGTTTTGCGGATCCGATCCATGTATCCGTGGATCCGTAAAAATCATACAGACGTCTGAATGGAGCCTTACAGGGGGGTGATCAATGACAGGCGGGTGATCACCCATATAGATTCCCTGATCACCCCCTGTCACTGATCACCCCCCTGTCATTGATCACCCCCCTGTAAGGCTCCATTCAGATGTCCGTATAATTTTTACGGATCCACGGATACATGGATCGGATCCGCAAAACACATACGGACGTCTGAATGGAGCCTTACAGGGGGGTGATCAATGACAGGCGGGTGATCACCCCTATAGATTCCCTGATCACCCCCTGTCATTGATCACCCCCCTGTCATTGATCACCCCCCTGTAAGGCTCCATTCAGACGTCCGTATGCATTTTGCGGATCCGATCCATGTATCCGTGGATCCGTAAAAATCATACAGACGTCTGAATGGAGCCTTACAGGGGGGTGATCAATGACAGGTGGGTGATCATCGATATAGATTTTCTGATCACCCCCTGTCATTGATTACCCCCCTGTCATTGATCACCCCCCTGTAAGGCTCCATTCAGATGTCCGTATGATTTTTACGGATCCACGGTTACATGGATCGGATCCGCAAAACACATACGGACGTCTGAATGGAGCCTTACAGGGGGGTGATCAATGACAGGGGGGTGATCACCTCATATACACTCCCTGATCACCCCCTGTCATTGATCACCCCCCTGTAAGGCTCCATTCAGACGTCCGTATGCCTTTTGCGGATCCGATCCATGTATCCGTGGATCCGTAAAAATCATACAGACGTCTGAATGGAGCCTTACAGGGGGGTGATCAATGACAGGCGGGTGATCACCCATATAGATTCCCTGATCACCCCCTGTCATTGATCACCCCCCTGTCATTGATCACCCCCCTGTAAGGCTCCATTCAGATGTCCGAATGATTTTTACGGATCCACGGATACATGGATCGGATCCGCAAAACACATACGGACGTCTGAATGGAGCCTTACAGGGGGGGTGATCAATGACAGGGGGGTGATCACCTCATATACACTCCCTGATCACCCCCTGTCATTGATCACCCCCCTGTAAGGCTCCATTCAGACGTCCGTATGCGTTTTGCGGATCCGATTCATGTATCCGTGGATCCGTAAAAATCATACAGAAGTCTGAATGGAGCCTTACAGGGGGGGTGATCAATGACAGGCGGGTGATCACCCATATAGATTCTCTGATCACCCCCCTGTCATTGATCACCCCCCTGTAAGGCTCCATTCAGATGTCCGTATGATTTTTACGGATCCACGGATACATGGATCGGATCCGCAAAACACATACGGACATCTGAATGGAGCCTTACAGGGGGGTGATCAATGACAGGGGGGTGACCACCTCATATACACTCCCTGATCACCCCCTGTCATTGATCACCCCACTGTCATTGATCACCCCCCTGTAAGGCTCCATCCAGACGTCCGTATTCCTTTTACGGATCCGATCCATGCATCCGTGGATCCGTAAAAATCATACAGACGTCTGAATGGAGCCTTACAGGGGGGTGATCAATGACAGGCGGGTGATTACCCATATAGATTCCCTGATCACCCCCCTGTCATTGATCACCCCCCTGTAAGGCTCCATTCAGATGTCCGTATGATTTTTACGGATCCACGGATACATGGATCGGATCCGCAAAACACATACGGACGTATGAATGGAGCCTTACAGGGGGGTGATCAATGACAGGGGGGTGATCAGGGAATCTATATGGGTAATCACCCCATATAGACTCCCTGATCACCCCCCTGTCATTGATCATCCCCTGTAAGGCTCCATTCAGACATTTTTGTTTGGCCCAAGTTAGCTGAAATTGTTTTTTTTTGTTTTTTGTTTTTTCTTACTAAGTCTCATATTCCACTAACTTGTGTCAAAAAATAAAATCTCACATGAACTCACCATACCCCTCACGGAATCCAAATGCGTAAAATGTTTTACACATTTATATTCCAGACTTCTTCTCATGCTTTAGGGCCCCTAAAATGCCAGGGCAGTATAAATACCCCACATGTGACCCCATTTCGGAAAGAAGGAATTCCGTGAGGGGCATATTGAGTCCATGAAAGATTGAAATTTTTGTCCCAAGTTAGCGGAAAGGGAGACTTTGTGAGAAAATACAAAAAAAAATCAATTTCCGCTAACTTGTGCCCAAAAAAAATAATTTCTATGAACTCGCCATGCCCCTCATTGAATACCTTGGGGTGTCTTCTTTCCAAAATGGGGTCACATGTGGGGTATTTATACTGCCCTGGCTTTTTAGGGGCCCGAAAGCGTGAGAAGAAGTCTGGGATCCAAATGTCTAAAAATGCCCTCCTAAAAGGAATTTGGGCCGCTTTGCGCATCTAGGCTGCAAAAAAGTGTCACACATCTGGTATCGCCGTACTCAGGAGAAGTTGGGGAATGTGTTTTGGGGTGTCATTTTACATATACCCATGCTGGGTGAGATAATATCTTGGTCAAATGCCAACTTTCTATAAAAAAATGGGAAAAGTTGTCTTTTGCCAAGATATTTCTCTCACCCAGCATGGGTATATGTAAAATGACACCCCAAAACACATTCCCCAACTTCTCCTGAGTACGGCGATACCAGATGTGTGACACTTTTTTGCCACCTAGGTGGGCAAAGGGGCACACATTCCAAAGAGCGCCTTTAGGATTTCACAGGTCATTTTTTACACATTTTGATTTCAAACTACTTACCACACATAAGGGCCCCTAGAATGCCAGGGCAGTATAACTACCCCACAAGTGACCCCATTTTGGAAAGAAGACACCCCAAGGTATTTTGTGATGGGCATAGTGAGTTCATGGAAGTTTTTATTTTTTGTCACAAGTTAGTGGAATATGAGACTTTGTAAGAAAAAAAGAAAAAAGAAAAAAATCATCATTTTCCGCTAACTTGTGACAAAAAATAAAAAGTTCTATGAACTCACTATGCCCATCAGTGAATACCTTAGGGTGTTTACTTTCCGAAATGGGGTTTTTCTACTGTCTGGGCATTGTAGAACCCCAGGAAACATGACAGGTGCTCAGAAAGTCAGAGCTGCTTCAAAAAGCAGAAATACACATTTTTGTACCATAGTTTGTAAACGCTATAACTTTTACCCAAACCATTTTTTTTTTCCCAAACATTTTTTTTTATCAAAGACATGTAGAACAATAAATTTTGCAAAAAATTTATATATGGATGTCGTTTTTCTTGCAAAATTTTACAGCTGAAAGTGAAAAATGACATTTTTTTGCAAAAAAATCGTTACATTTCGATTAATAACAAAAAAAGTAAAAATGTCAGCAGCAATGAAATACCACCAAATGAAAGCTCTATTAGTGAGAAGAAAAGGAGGTAAAATTCATTTGGGTGGTAAGTTGCATGACCGAGAAATAAACTGTGAAAGTAGTGTAGTGCAGAAGTCTAAAAAGTGGCCTGGTCATTAAGGGGGTTTCAGCTAGCGGGGTTGAAGTGGTTAAGCAATGATATGAAGCTGTAGATCACATCGCAGCAAAATCATTGCTGTGTTTTTCAAATCTCTCAGCTTTGCCATTTTAATAGAATTACACTTTGAAATAATACTTTCCATGTGTACATGAGGGGCTTGGAGTCACTGGGGCATCTCCAACTCCTGGCCGAGTCACAGCCGCCAGGCCACCCATCTCACTGTGATTGAGCAGCACATTTGAAATCTTGCGCATGCACCTTACATTGTTTCTCTTCTTCTCTGCTGACATGCGCAGTGACGTTGAGCTGTATACACATGAACTCTTGAATTTACTGCACGTCAGGAGAGGGGGAGAGGAACATGATGTAAGGCGCATGTGCAAGATTTCAGACGTGCCAGGGATGACATGGAATGGGTCAGGGGATGTCAATCAAAGTGAGATGGGCTGGCTTGCGGCGGCGACTCTGCCAGTGACGTGATCCCACATTAGCCACAGTAATTCAGCTGGGCAAATGTTTTGAATGTCTAGTCTTAAGGCTCTTATACACCTGCCGATTATCGGGATTGAACTTTCATACGAATGCTTGTTACCGATAATTGCCCTATAACATCACTGATCACCCAGTGAATAGGTAAGACACTCATTCATCGGGTGAAATCATTGTTGATGCTGACACCAAAATCATTGTTTCTTGGCATAAGATCGTCTTGCGTAAACAGAGCTCTGCGTCCCGGGAACAATGATTCTGTATGGGGACGAGCGATTTCAGTAGTGTTCGCTCGTACCTCTACAGAGAAGATGATTGCTGCATGCAAATGCATATCTCACCTCCACTCACGACCAGGCACTTATTGGGAATGAACAATTCTTCCCAATGTTTCCTGGTCAATTGGCGCATACAAAGTCGTCTGGGTTAATCCAGGACTTCTTTTTTAAATTACCCTTCCCCACCAAACCTGTGAAGGGAAGCCCCTGGCCATTCAATTCCCGCTCCCTTCGTCCGACCGTTGTCTTTACTGCTCTTTAGTCCATGCATGCAAAGTTCCAACATGGACAGGGGTCAAATGCGCCAGTGGCAAGTTACGGTGGTCATGTGCCTCTTGGGGGACATGTTACCACTGTAGCCAGTCATTGGCAGCAGCAGCCAACAATACACCTGTCCATGCGGGAAGTTTACAAACAGGAACTGAAGTGCAGTGAAGATGGCAGGGGACCAAGGGAGTCAGTAAGTATGCATCCCTTGGTGTTACCTTCTGCCATGTCTCAAAGCTTTCCAGTGAATCTCCTCTTTAAATCTTTATTTAATAAACGTTTGAAAGGGGAAGTCTTATTTTTGAAGGTCATTCTTCAGAAACCACTGACGAATAGCCACTGTACCTGGGGAAAGCTGCCACTGGCCATGCTGAGGAAATGTAGTATTCCATGTCAGCCAATCATTGATAGGAGCTCTCAGGTCCCCCTCATAGAGGAAGGTCCCAAGTGGTGGACGCCCCTCTGTGTTGTCCAAATGCCCTAATAGGGAACATTGAAAGGGCACCTTTCTTATTAGGAAAATGCAAAAAAAAACAACAACATGAAAACAGTTTAGCCATTTTTATTTCCAAAAACAAGGACTGGAAGGATAGCTCCAGCTGATATATCTCACTGTATAAAGCGATGGCTTACTACACTGTACAGCTGGAGCGGTTTCATGTAGTAGCAAGCATGAAGACAATGGTGGAGGGGTGGATAAAATATAATTGGGGATACATAGGACGGGGATATTCTTTTGTCAGAAAGATGATTCTTTTTACTACCTGTATGAACCAGATTCTAAAAATGTCCTATTCAGTGGAAAAATTGTACCGATTTCATTAAACCTTCATTTTGTAAGTTCGAGGAGCGAGAATACTTCAACAATATGAAGGCTGGAGGCATCGGAAACTCAGCGCTGCCTAAAGATTTCTCCTTAATCAGGCCGGGCTGTTCTGAACAGGTTGCACTTACTAAAAGACTTCGCTATTGTTGCCGGTAAAAGCGGCTTCTGGCTGTTATTATGTTCGATATTATGTTCCATATAAAAAGAAACTCTTTTAGATTGACCTGCATAGAATGGCCCCACCTCCCCATTTATTACATCTGCATGGCGGTTTATTACAGGGGCTTTGTGATACCGGGCGCCAGCTTCATTAACGAGTGAAGAATCTGACAGGTGAAAAATGACATTAGATTTCCTAAATTTATTGATTCCCAGGAGTAGGCTTAAAGGAAGGAAAGGCATTGAACAGGCTACTGCTATAGACCTACATATTAGGGTGATTTCACACGTGCTGGAGTGAATGGTAAAGTGAGCTAAATTGTCCTGGAAAGATGGGAGACGTCATTCATATCTGATCAGTAGGGGTCCGACTCCTGACCGATCCAGCAAAAAGGCTGGTGTGAAAGTAGCCTAAGCTGTAAGGAGGCTGCAGCATTCACAGGAGTCCTCTTCATAGCCGATCAGCAGGAGTGCTGGTGGTCAGACCCCAACCAATCAGATATTGATGACCTGTCTTATTAATATAGGAAACCCCTTCAGGCCCTCAGCATGTCAATTTATATTGTGGATTTTCTTTGTAGATTGCGTTGTCTGCAAACCCACAGTATTTACATTATAAATTCCACGACAAAACCTGAAAAATTTCTTTGTACTGTGGCTACTTTCACACTTGCGTTGTAAATTCCGGTATTGAGATCCGGCAGAGGATCTCAATACCAGAATAAAACGGATCTGTTTTGATTTTGCACATCAGGATGCATCCCTTCCGTTAGGAAGCGGTTGTGTAAAATCAAAACAGAAAAAATGCAAAAAACTGATCCATCACTAAATACATTGAAAGTCAATGGGTGACGGATCTGTTTTTTTAGGCTAAAAAAAAAAGAGATCCATCGTCATTGACTTACATTGTTTTCAGTCCCGGATCCGTTTTTTTTTCCGTTTTTATGACCGGACACAAAACTGAATGCTGCCGGAACGGAAGACATCCTGGTGCATCCTGAACGGATCTCTTTCCATTCGGAATGCATTAGGACTAAACGGAAACATTTTTTTCCCGGTGTTGAAATCCTCTGCCGGATCTCAATACCGTAAAAACAACAACGCAAGTGTGAAAGTAGTCTTAGCCAGTGAATAGAAGATTTTACCCAAAAAAATGAGATTCCTTAGTGGTTAATACCCTTCAATGGCTGACTAAAAAAATTATGACAAATTTGCAGGGTTTTGAGACTACTCAGGTCTCTTCATCAGGCAGTATCTGAAGATTCACATACTGTATTTATACCTGTACCATTTGGTATGGATTTTCCACTGCAGATCAGTCCTGTGTGGACATGCCCTTATAGACTAGAGGCTTCCACTTGATGTCTGAGAAGGCAACAAATATGAGCTCTGCCGCTGGGAATCTTCTTAGTTAGGCCTCCTGCACACGACCGTAGGTGTCCCGTAGCCGTATTGCGGACCGCATTTGCAGATCCGCAATACACGTGCACCGTTACGTGTGCATTCCACATCATGGATGTGGACCCATTCACTTCAATGGGTCCGCAAATCCGGAGATGCGGAATGGTGCGGAACGGAAGCACAGAACGGAACTCTACGGAAGCACTACGGAGTGATTCCATGGGGTTTCATCCCGTACTTCCATTCCGCAAAAAGATATAACATGTCCTATCTTTTTGCGGAACAGGCGGATTGCAGACCCATTAAAGTGAATGGGTCTGCGATCTGCTGCAGCTGCCCCACGGTCGGTGTTCGTGCATTGCGGCCCGCAATTTGCGGGCTGCAGCACAACCACGGGCGCACACGTTTGTGTGCAGGAGGTCTTATTGTAATTGTGGCTCTATTCCCAGATGTGCAACCGGACTGTCAGTAGTGTGAGATACTATTCTGTCAACTAGCCATTTTAATCACATTGTATTATTCCGATTTGACATTTAATGTTTAGCTCATAGGGTGAGGATAGAGAGAGATCAAGAGTCTATGTTTACTAAGGTTACATTGAAATGTAGACCATGACACCAAATGTAAGAAGCATTAAAGGGGTTGTCTCATCTTGGACATTGATAGGTGCAGGTCCCACCTCTGGGACCCACAACTTTCCTCAGAGCGGAGGCTGCAAAGTGACGGAGGGCGCACTGTGCATGCACGGCCGCCCTCCATTCAGTCCTATGAAAGTGCTGAACATAGGGAAGCAGCATGCTGTTTTTTAATCTTACGACGATCGCTGTGCTGCATACTAGCATGTCTCATGCACCTTTCCCCCTTACTAAAAAAAGACATTATTTTTCTATCAGTGCAGCTGTATGTGCTCCTGTGTTTTGGCAGAACAAGATGTATTTTTCAACTGTAACATATTGAGACTCATGTGACATATCACATATGTGTGTATTGGGGGTTTTAACCACTTTTTCAAACTAAAACAGGTTGATCAGTGATATAACTTTGGTATACTCAGTAGACCAAAGCATTAATGCCTTTGGCACAGTGTAATAAGCATACAGCCATGGCAGGCCCTGAGGCCTTTGTTAGGTCCACGGATGTCATGGCAGACCCACTGGCACCAAAAGGCCTCACATGACAGGATTGGTAGCACGGCAGGCAGGGACAGGTTTTTTAGCTAGGGATAGGAGAAGAGGGAGAGGGTCAGGAATAGAGCAGACATGGAAAAGGATAGGGATTGATTGAATGGGTTCATAGGGACCTTGGCGGGGTGGGGGTATTGGAACCTGCCGAAGCCCATCCACCCTCTGTTTAGTGGGGCCGGACTAGGTGCATAAGCCCTAAGGGGAGGCCAGCATGACGCTGGTTTGGCGAGCGAAGGGTGGTAAGTATGGGGTTAACTGGCAGGGAAATTGTTAAGGGCGGGGGTTGCTAGGGAGACAGGGGAGGGGTTTATATATAGGGGGAACCAGTGTAAGAGGCGCCATCTTAGGTAGAAACAGGTAAACTCCCGCCCTCCCTCCCTTGTTGTGAGAATGATGGGGCGCGGGGTTTTTCTTTTTGGTCCCAAAAAAAAAAAGGAGGAAGAAATAAAATATAAAAGGGGGGGGGGGGGGTTGTGTTCCAGATTATTAGTCGCGGCGGTGGGGGAAGTCCTCAAAGTTGGTGAATATGGTGGTAGTTGAGAATGGGAGGGCCCCATGGGTGGGGCTGGACTTTCATAGTTGAGCTGGAGTGGAGGAATTAGGTGTCCATCAGTTGGTGCCTCCGAGCTGGCGTTCATCGACTGGGGGCAAGAGGGAGTTGCCACTTTACTTGGGTACAGCTGTGTTTTCGGGGGCTTCTAGGACCTCCCCTCGTCATTTACTCAGGTTTTCTGCTGGGTAAAATTTGTTATTTATGTTGGATATTTATTGGTTATTTATTTGTTATTTAATAAAAACGGCTGCTGTGGCCGATTAAATCTGAAATGGTGTCCGGCTGTTATTTAATGGTGTCGAGTTAATAAGGTGGGGGGTGAGACCTTAGCAGGATAGCTAATACCATAGTCATGTTTTGAGGCATTTCTGGCAGGTAGTGGTGAGGGTTTGGATCTCATTTTTGCTAGAGTGCTCATTGTCACTACAGCTGGCAGAGAGGACGTCATGGATGGCACCTACTGAAATGGTTTTAAGTGCCCATTGGAGTGTCCTCTCTTCAATGAAGTGAGATGTTGATGACTGTGTTGTCCCCGCTGGGAAGGTCGCACTGAATCGGTTTTGAATGACCCGTGAGGCAGTACCTGCACACATCTGTCACCCCTGAGCCGGTGTGGTACTCCTACATGGCCGTCCTTCTCGTTGCATTTATGTTCATGAGTTGGCAAAAAAAACTGGAAAGGAAACCATCTGACAAATTACCCATAATAAAGTTTATTGTTTGGAATTTGAACAAATATAAAAGATATGACTTGTTTGAGACTGATTCCTTCAATGCACATTTACATTAGGGAAATAATGGGTTCAAAGTGTCCAGATTCATAAAAGCATGCATCCAGGAGCGTGACTGTTATCTCACAGGAGATTGCCGTATGGTTGCATCAGGTGTTTTTATCTGGCATATAACACTTAGAACAACCTGCATGTCTATGAGGATAGTAACTAAACTAAGTAAATCAATATTACACGCTGCTGCTGCAAAATCAGCATGAAAGCATTGGTACCCCTGATATCTCTGTACCCGCCTGTGACAAGGAGGCAACAATAGTCATTTTTACTGTGAATTTTTGTTGTCTAGAAAACAAAATCACTTGTGACCATGTGTGCCTGTCACGGGCAGCCGCGTTGAAGCAATATAAGCTAAAGATCCAATCAAACTAAGCATGCATGACCTTCCTGGATAGAGGGAGTGTATTGGGTTAAAATGGTTGTCCAACAAAAAATATTCAACATTTTTCAAACCAGCACCCGGATCTAAATACCTTTGTAATTGCACTTAATTAAAGCTTTAGATAGCCACTGAGCTATTCAATAAAGTTTATTTGTATAGTGCCACCTGGTGTTTGTTCTTTTCCGTATTTCTCTGTCCACCTCACTGAGGTGGCCGCACATGCTCAGTTTAAATCTTTTAACTGTCACCAGCTGTATCCTTCTGTTAGAAGCCGTGGCAGATACAGGGAAAGAGCTGCAGGGAAAAGAACACTACCCTTGATAATTATGTGAATTTTTAGTTAAAATTGGAGAGTATCCCATCTGTCAGGATATGGCTACACCGCGCCACTGGTCCCGCGACAGCTGTCCTGGCCAGGATTGCAGGAGCACTGCAGTGTTGCGGTGATCTCATATAAATAAATGGGGAAGCAGCGCAAGTCGCAAGTGTGCCGTGACTGCAACCCCTAAATTCCCAAAAATCTAACTTCGTTTCTATGGCATCACCGCTACACTGCGATGCCCCTGCGATCCTGTCCACGACAGCTGTCGAGCGACCAGTGGTGCTATGTAGCCGTACCCTCATAAATGGGAAAAATGAAAGGTGGAATCTGATTGATTGCTATGGGCTACTAAGTCCGTTTTCATTTACACCGGTTTTGATACATCTCCCCTATAGTTTCTTACGATATTTTTACCAATTTCTGCTATTTTCTATTTTTATTTGTGGTCAAGGCTCCGGGGGAGCGCTGGCCGAAGGTGGAGAACTGGAGATGGAACCTAACTTGGCTAGTGGTGTGCCTTTAGCCATGTAACGCGGGTGAGCCAGAAAAAGGGGGCTAACCCAGGGAGTCTGAGCTTGGAGCAAGACTGGAGATGAGGGAGGGTAGGGTGGGGCACCACGCGATGCCGGCGTCTGACGGAGCAGCGAGGGAAGGTTAAGTACCCTATGCCCCTCCCACAAATGCAGGCTGGAAAACCATGTAAAGATGTGTAATGCTTTACATTTGTCATAACTGCAGAACCCCAGATTAAAATTGTTGCAAACTTGGTTCTTCCCTAAAAAGGTGATAGGTCGCCCGAGTTTGTCCGTAAGGGGGTTGGACCTTGGCGCACTGGAGCTGGTCGTTGGTCTGGCAGAAGTTGGATTGGAGATGTGGGGGCACCAGTCGGAAGCATGGAGGACAGACTGGCAGCTGGCACAAGCCGGGGCTTTCTGGCCGGCAAAATGCCTGCAAAAGAGTTCCATATCCAGGACGGCCCAGTTGGTGACATGCTGGTACTGGAGGAACGCTGCTGCAGCTTTTGCGGAAAACGACCGGTGATACTCGTAGAAAGCAGACCCGCCGTACTTGTAAACTAGCTCGGTGATCCGGTATAGGTAGGTATCTAATTCTTCCCTGCGATGGGGATGAACGGAGCACACGGTACAGACTGAAGGTCAGCATGAACTCGGGAATGGTGAGTTTCCTGTTAAGTCGGACGTCTTTAGATCTCAGCACCACCGATACGTCTCCGCAGGCAATTGTCCGATTTTCGACTGTGTCGTGGGTCGAGATCAGGATAGCGGCCAAGTTGATGTCCTTTCCTGCTAGGATATCCCGCCTGATATTCTCTGGTACAAAGAAAGCGGGGGCGATGTCGGGAGTGCCAAGACTTGTACCTGGTGGGTTGGTCCGGGAAGTGGAAGGAATGGCTTCGGGCTCCGCCGGGGGAGGAGATGCGGAATCCTTGTTCTCGATGACCTGGAGTCGTGCGTCGATGTCCGAAATCGAGGATGCCAGATTGTTTATGGTTGCGTGGAGCTGGGTCAATGATAGCTGGATGGTCGACATGGAGACCAGGTCTTCGGAAGTTCTGGGTGGTTCAAGGGCCCTGGGCGTTTCAGGAAAGAGCAGGCGGTATAGCTCTGCCTTTCGAGCTGATGCGGAGTAACGGATCCCCTTCTTTTTGAGTTCGGTGATCAACTTAGGGATGGTCCAGTGCCTGTATGAAGCACGGCTGGCTGCCTCGGAGATTGCCGACTCCGGGATAGACATCGAGTCTTCAATGTCAGACACGTGGGACATGGTATCGGGAAGGATGGCCCTCGTTAGAGCTGGACCCTGTTGGGAGGATCTCAATTGAAATGACAAAACCCATGCAAATAACCCCACGGAAAATTATTATTATTTTTTTTTTTCTTTTTTTTTTTCTTACCTGGAGTCAAGAGGAATTGGGGTGGAAAAAAAGGGGGACCTGGGAGCAATCAAAAGCCCGGGAAAATTCACGAAGAGGGTGAGACCTCGCAACCGCAACCTGGGACGTGTAAGTGAGGCAGAATTTAACAGGTACCTGCGTGAAGAGGTACGCCGAACAACATTTCTGAAAACGGAATTTACGCAGATGATGATCAGGAAGAACGAGACCTGCATGAGGGAAGAAAAATGACAACCTGAGCGGGCCAGGAGTTAACGAGAGTGATGGATTGTGCCGAAAAATCGGACTGGAGACCCCGGGGTATCCCGGGAGCTGGTTGCTGGGTCCCGAAAAACGAGACCGAAAGCCGAGATGCCCCTGGTGACGAGGCCTCGGCTGGGTGTCAACGTGGAATTTTACCATGGTGGCCGCCAGCGAGGCGACATGACCCGCGCATGACGGCGACGGAGAGCCAACGGGACCCAAGTGAGAGAGGTGAAGAGCCTGAACTGACCGTGATGGCAGGTTGAAGCCGAAAAAGCGTGACAGGACAGTGGAGAGGGAGTTGACCAGGATGGACAAGGACAGGTGAAGGACCTGACGGGACGACTGAACAACATTGAGTGACAGTGGGAGAGTCAGGCGACCGGCCCTGAACATCCGTGCGGATCGTGAAGGAGACAAAACTGAGCCTAACAAGCAAGGGGACATGACGAAATCTGACTGTATCGGGCGCCCGGACATGAAGGGTAACAGAACATGAAGAGGAAGCTGGAAAAACAGGTGACAGGACACGAGAAAAACTGAACCTCAAAAAGGTGACAGGACATGAAATGAACCTGAAGTGTCAGGTGAGAAGGCACGAACGGACCTGAACGTGACAGGCGGCAGGACATGAAACGAACCTGAACGTGTCAGGTGGCAGGACACGAAACGAACCTGAACGTGTCAGGTGGCAGGACACGAAACGAACCTGAACGTGTCAGGTGGCAGGACACGAAACGAACCTGAACGTGTCAGGTGGCAGGACACGAAACGAACCTGAACGCATCAGGTGACAGGACACGAAACGAACCTGAACGTATCAGGTGACAGGACCCGAACAGAACCTGAGAAACATGGAGACAGGACACGAGAGAGAACAAGAACGTATCTGGAGGCGGGACAACGAGGTGAACCTGAATGGCTCAGGTGACCGGACCTGAAGAGAACCCGACCGGATCAGGTGACAGAACACGAAGAGACCCTGAACGGATCAGGTGACAGGACACGAAGAGAACCTGAACGAATCAGGTGACAGGACACGAAGAGAACCTGAACGAATCAGGTGACGGGACACGAAGAGAACCTGAACGAATCAGGTGACAGGACACGAAGAGAACCTGAACGAATCAGGTGACAGGACACGAAGAAAACCTGAACGAATCAGGTGACAGGACATGAAGAGAACCTGAACGAATCAGGTGACAGGACATGAAGAGAACCTGAACGAACCAGGTGACAGGACATGAAGAGAACCTGAACGGATCAGGTGACAGGACGTAAAGAGGACCTTGACGGAACAGGGTGACAGAAAACGAAAACTTTTTTTTTTTTTTTGCCAGGAGCAATGGACGGGTGGTGAGGGTGAAAAAACACGCCTGTGCCGTGCAGCGTGCCAGGAGCCAGGAAGGGGGGCCTGACTTGCCCTGCTGGACCGTCCTGGGCAAGCTCCCCCTACCACAGCTCCGACACCGGAAACCGGGGTGCACCTCTGAGGAGTGATGGCGTGCTCCGGTGGTCACTGACCCTGCCGGAGACTGCCTGGCCCGTCAGGGAAGTTGTTCCTGGCAAAGGTGTGCAAATTGAAAAACGTGCAGGGTGGAAGCAATAGGCGCCTGTTTCCACAGTCCCTTGTGCCGTGTTGGACCGCACAGCGCCCCCTGTAGGCCGCCCCGGGCCAGGAGGAGGAGCTGGTGTTGCCGGTGCGCGTTCCCGCAGCATGCTGCCGCCAGGTCAGATTGCGTCATGTGCAACAAGCAATTCATGATGGGAAAATGCAACATGACACCAGTTTCTGCTGGTTGCTAGGGCAGGCCCTGCTGCGGGGACGGCGACAAAACCCCCGCTGCTGCCCGCGGCCCCCCCGACGCCCGGCTGCGGTGGCCATTTGAACCGAGGATGGCGCACTCGAGCCTGACGAGGGTGCCGGACGTGGGAGGGGCCGGGCGGAAAAACAGCAGGGGGTTGCAGGATGGGTGTACCGCGCAGTGATGAGGAACAAAATGTTTGAAGAAGCGGGCCCTCCGGTGAGCGAGGTGAAACGGAGGGGGAGGGGGTCATGAGACTGGGGCCGGCCGGCCGGGCGTACCGACGGGCGGCAGTACGGAACTGGGCCCAAGTAGCTTACCAGAGGAGATGAAGGACGCCGCCGCTGCTCGTCTGCACAGGGAAGGCCGGAAACCGGAAGTCGCACCCGGATGACGTCACCGAACACGAGAATGCGCACCACGCGATGCCGGCGTCTGACGGAGCAGCGAGGGAAGGTTAAGTACCCTATGCCCCTCCCACAAATGCAGGCTGGAAAACCAGCCTGCTGTACATGTACTGTAGTTTTGATGCATTTTTTATGGAAAAACACCAACTCTAGATGTTACCTGAAAGTCTATGGCAAACCAGTACCCACATGCAGTCAGTAGTACGTTTATTGTGTTCATGGCATTTCTTAAATCACAGCATGTTGCAGCAATGACGTTTTTTCATACTAATCCCAGTAGGGACAAGAAACATCTGCAAAACAACACATTTCACACATGTGAAGGAATAAAAATCTAAAAATGCATGTAATGAGAATAAAATACATTCAGTTTAATGGTATTAGCAACAAAACCTACTACTATACCATTTACAAGTGGGAATTATGGCATTATGGCATAAAGCCTCATTCACACGTCCGTGTCGGTGCTCAAATCCGTGAGCAGGTGGCCAGTTATGCATCCGTGAAGGATCCGGGTTGGGTCCGTATGTCCGTTTTTCGCTGTCTGTGTTGCATCCGTGTTTCACTGACACTGAACAGCTGAAATTTTTTTTTTCAAAACATCTCTTCCTAATCATCCGTGAAACATGGATGCAACAAGGATGGCATCTGTGGTTTTCACTGACCCATAGACGTGATGGATCCGTGAACACGGACAAAATAGAGCATGCATCCGTGCTAAAAACACTGACCCACGGACTGTGCTAAACACTGATGTCTGAATACGCACATTAAGGCCTCATGCACACGACCCTTTTTCAGGTCTGCATCCGAGCTGCAGTTTTTACGGCTCGGGTGCGGACCCATTCACTTCAATGGGGCAGCAAAAGATGCGGACAGCACTCCATGTGCTGTCTGCATCCGTTGCTCCGTTCTGTGGCCCCGCAAAAAAAATAGAACATGTCCTATTTGTGTCCGTTTTGCCGACAAGAATAGGCATTTCTACAATAGGCCGCCCATTCCGTTCCGCAAATTGCGGAAGGCACACGTGCGGCTTCAGTTTTTTGCGGATCCGCGGTTTGCGGATCGCAAAAAACGGAACGGTCGTGTGCATGAAGCCTAAAATGAATGGGGACATGTATTGTACGTGTTCTGCACTGAATGTGAATGAGGCTTAGGGGAATCTGATTTTCCTGTGCCTGAAACCTAATTAGGCCTGGATCGCTCCAACTTGTACATTCAGTGGTTTGTGCAGTTCTATATGATAGAGAATTGTTTTAAATCAATTACTTAAAGAAAACCTTGGGTGACTTGAAATCACCCCCCTTTCCCTAGAATGAATATGATCAGACGCCTTGCTGGCAGTGGACTCGCTGGTTATGTGCTTTGAATATTTACATGGAAATTCCTAAAGTCTGCTGCGCTTGAAAACACAAGTGACAGGCCGCCATAATCAACATGTTTGTCACCGCTCCGTCTGAGGGCAGCATCACAGATCTGACAGGTTCCCTTTAACAAAAAGACAAAGATTCAGCAAAAGTAAACCTAAAAGTAATTATTGAGTGGACCATTAGGGGGCACTACAGGCTAAACCTTGTGCTGAGCTGTAGTAATGTGATAGCAGGGCCCTGGACATTATGATAGATCTTTCTGTTGTATTTAGACATGAAGGCTTTGGGGTAAGTGGCAGCAGGTAGATGAGTATGCCCCCTCATCATCTGTGGACAGTAATAGGCTTTGGTGGCCGGTAGCCTAATTCCCTTGATATTTTGTTTATCCTTGGGGGTTTATATTGTCTGCAGTACACCTGAGCAGGTAGAAGGCAGGGAAGAACCTCTGTACTGTAGCTGCACCTGCACCTGGACGTGTCCCTGGAGCTGGTTCATGCGCCATCTTTACAGCCTACACACATTAAGGCTACATGCACACGACCGTATGTGTTTTACGGTCCGCAAATTGCGGATCCGCAAAAAAAAAAAAACGGATGACGTTCTGTATGGCATCCGTTTTTTGGCGGATCAGTTTTTTTGCGGATCCATTGTAATAATACCTATCCTTGTCCGCAAACTAGAAAAAAATAGGACATGCACTATTTTTTGGGCGGAGCAACGGAACGGACATACTGATGCGGACAGCACACGGTGTGCTGTCCGCGTTTTTTTGCGGACCCATTGAAATGAATGGGTCAGCGTCCTATCCACAAAAAGAACGAATCGGACACAGAAACAAAATACGGTCGTGTGCATGAGGCCTAAGCCATACAGGCTTGGTACCCAGCTTGACCCAGATAGAGATTTACATATTATTTAAACGTGTTAAAACTCAGTTCATTGTGAGCTAAACATAAAGGTATTCAAAATAAAGTGTTACTTGTGTCCAATGTCTGATGTCTTTATATGTAATGGCTGCGAGCAGGGATGTGCACTCTCACTGCTACATCCCATAGGGGCTACTAACGGTTCACTGGTGGCCAGTTGCATCACTGACTCACATTAGAGCCGAGACTACCTACTGATAATGCGTAGCGTACATGCTGTGTTTGTCAGACCTAAGGACACAGACAGGTCGCTAAAACCTAAAGCTGCCCCCCTACATGTTTCGCCAGCTAGACTGGCTTCTTCAGGAGTTTTGGGCAGAATTGTGAACCTCTGTGAAAAGATTGACAGGTGAGTAGTCAAAAGCAGGGGCGTACATAGAAATCATGGGACCCCATAGCAAAACTCAGAATTGGCCTCCCCTCCCCCTTTGCATAAAAAATTTAATTATTGCGGATCCGCAATACACCCGGCCGGCACCCCCCATTGAACTGCTTATTCTTGTCCGCAATTGCGGAAAAGAATAGGACATGTTCTATTTTTTTGCGGAGCCGTGTCCCGGAAGTTCGAGGCCAAAGCCCAGAAGTTCAGGGCCGCGCTCCGGAAATGCGTATGCGGAGAGCACATAGTATGCTCTCCGCATCCCGTTCTGCCCCATTGAGAATGAATGGGTCCGCACCCATTCCCGATATTGCGGAACGGATGCGGACCCATTTGTGGACGTCTGAATGGAGCCTAAATCTGATATTGATGAGAAAAAAAAGAGTCTTTTTTTTTAACTTTTAATAAAATTGTATGTGTATTATGTTTGTCATGTCAGCACGCAGCATCTAAAGTGTTACAATGGCAGAATCCTGCCAGCTGCAGCAATGTGTCACCTGCATGTTATAACGGACACCAACAGGTAATGGTGCAAGCTCAACTCCTGTGTCTGCACCATGTATGTGCGTGAACATAGCAGTAGCAGAAGATAATGAGGATTAAAAAAAATATATAATTATATACATATATGCCTACTACAAGTTCTGAGGGGGGGTCCAGTCCCTACCTCCCCCCCCCCCCCCTTCCCCTACAGTTCCCTAATAGAAATAGTCTATTACTAATAGAACTTGAAGTATATGTCTATGGGGGGGGGGGGGGGGTGTATAGTTGTACTGTACGTATAAACACCACCACATTGCAGTATTATGTGTCTTTTTACACGTACACACAATGTGATGAATACTGCAGTTATATGTCAGCTCACCGGCAGGTTGGTTCGGGGTGTTGGATCCTTGGATTTAATCAGTTAGACAGAGCTGAGGGCCACTCTGGAGCAGGAAGAGCCTTCACACACTGCTCTCATTACTCCTGTAACGATGCTGGACTGAGGTATATCCGCAGGCAAAGTCAGAAGCAGAGCCAAGAGTGGAGGCTAGGTGGCGCTGTCTACAAGTCAGCTGACCAGTAAGGAGCAGAGCATCTCCCTGCTTATTGGCCAGCTGACTGTCCTCACAGGTAGAAGCTAATGTTGGCAGCAGCGGCAAGTAGCAGAGGGCTTCAGGAGGGCTGGCATTTATCTGTCCAGCGTCTGTATGTGGCGTGTATTCAGGTCGGAAAGGGGTGGGGTCATTCAACTTGGCCGGGCCCCGAAGCTCACGGGCAGAACAGCTGGCCCCTAATAGAACAGTTCTATCCTATCCTTGTCCATAATGCAGACAATAATAGGACCTGTTCTATTTTTTTTTTCGGAACGGACATACGGAAATGGAATGCACACAAAGTAATTTCCGTTTTTCTGGCGGCCCCATTGATGTGAATGGTTCCACATACAGGCCGCAAAAAACAAAACACGGAACGAATACAAAATGCATTTGTGTGCATGAGCCCTAAGATTGGATTCTGTCTGTCTGTATCATGGTGCCATATTCAACAATAAAACCTTAAATAATAAACACAAACCTCATAATGGATGAAAAGGCCGCGGTCTTTATTAAATTCTTGAGGGTTACATAACTCAACCACTTTCAAACCAATATAAAATTCTTTTTGAATAAATATTAAAGTCCATTAATGAAATAATTTAAGTCCACCCAGAATTCTGAGCGACTAACCCCCCCCCCCCCCTAAAATAAAACAAAGAGCGCGGCAAATCTGCAGGGAGGGCGGGCGGGACAAGCTTCTTGACGCGACGACTGCTCTCCGCAGGTAAGCTGCCTCCATAAATAGGTGAAATTCCCGCCACAACACACTGCTAACCAATCCAGCTTCAAGATAAAAATAGCAACAAGGCCCAGCAACCGGACAGCAACAGATTTCACTAATAGAAACGTTGACCATTAAGCTAATTGACCAATCCTGAAGCTGTCCAGTATCTAACCGGCTCACTTATCCTGAGGAGAAAAATAGGAGACAAAGAAGGGGGGGCAGAAAACACCACAGACCAAAAACCATATGTTTCAATGGCACCATGAGGTGCAAAGCCCATTCAGGCCATGCCCCTATCATTCTTTACCTGTGTCCTCGATCCTCTAGTCTACTCATCTTCATTTCCTGATCTGCATAGCTTCCATCTCAAAACTTGTTTCTAAAGGGGCCACCATCATTGTAAAATCATACACTGAGCCTTCTGTGAGCTTCTGTACTTGAACTTATGATGTCATATATAAGATCACATATGTGACATCATCTGCTAAGTTGTAAGTGTCCATCCCTCATGGTAATTACATGATCATAGTGAACACTGGTTAAGGCCTCGTTCACACTTCAGTGTTTAGTCAGTGATTTCCATCAGTGATTTGTGAGCCAAAACCAGGTACAACTCTAAACACAGAACAGGAGCAGATCTTTCCCTTCTACCTCATGTCTGTGGAGGCTCCACTTCTGGTTTTGGCTCACAAATCACTGATGGAAATCACTGACCAAACACTGAAGTGCGAACGAGGCCTAAAGGGGTTATCCAATTTCTCAAAACCCCCCAACATGTGCCAGGCCCCTCACCGGTAATATACTTACCCCGCTCCCGGCGCCGCTCTTTGTCGCCGCACCGCCGCTGCTGCTTCTCCCTGCACACGGATGAAAACATCCAGTGTCAGGTGGGAGCATTCAATGGCAGGTGGGGACGGGGTCACCCGCACTTATGGGCGGGATTTGTGTTAGCACGGCCTATATGTGCCGTGACTGTTTCTAGATATCAGGGACAGTCCCGCGAAATTTGGGACAATATGGTTAACCTTTGCTGCATTCCTTTGGCTATGGATGCTGGATAGGGTATATTCACACAGGGTGGATACGCTGCTCAATACTCAAGACAAAACTGTAAGCATAGCAATACAAATGCTAGGCAACACAGAAAGTGTAACATCTGAGTACACCAACCAAACACAGATGTTACCCAGTATAAGGTAGTCGTTAGAATTAATAGACAGTAACATGGAAATTAGTTTATCAAAGGGTTATCAAAGGAATTATTTAAAATGACCACCAGCAACATGTCCTACAATGTGAGGAGGACTAGTTGCCTCCACTTGCAGAGCTGCCTAGGGGTGTAAAGGAGCATGTCCTCACTACATACTACACTGCTCTACAATAGATGGTTATGATGTGATCCTGTCTAGGATATGCCATCATGGCTGAGCAGCCTGACAGGAGAACTTCCCCATCCCATTATGTAGTATATGCAAGAGCCAGAATGTAGTGCGTCGTGAGGCCTCGCCCCCTCATGTCATATCTTTCATGGTGTGTAGGCATTGAACCGAAAGCCCATGGAAGCACTTCTGAAGGCTTCCGATCTGTGCCTCCATTCCGCAAAAGAACAGACATGTCCCATCTGTCACTGGGTCCGCATCCGTACCACGTGGCCGGTGCCCGTAGATTGCAGACCCGCTGTTTGCGGGCCGTAATATGGGCTCAGAGACCTTACGGTCATCTGAATGGACCCTAATATGTAGACATAATATAGCTACTCTGCAATCTCTACTTGGTGGTAGGTTCTCCTGTTAGCACAGCTTATAATGCTGCTCTGTATGTATCAATCAGATGCTTCATACACAATACCGGTATGATTTTATACAAAAATAGCAGCCATTGTAAAGTTCCCCGTTTCTGTGGAAACTAGTAAACACTTCATCATATCAAGTTCAGTAACCCAAAGACTTGTGCTCCATTATTCTAGGCATTAGAACAAAATATGTGCAAAAGCCTTCCTGACGCTTTCACTTTAGATCTTGAGGACCTAAATCATAAATGAATGTAATGGGTATGAGTATCTATAATTAAGGTGTCATGTTATTTTCAGCCTCAGATGATGTGTGTATACTATGGGAAAGCAGCACTGTACAACTGAATAGAGCACTGTTATACGCAGGGCAGAATTCCTATATATCCGTGTGTGAAAGGGGCTGTTTAGTAAAAAACAAAAAAACAAAAACCTTTTCATATTCTCTGTCAGGGAACTCTTAGTTAGTATTAGTGCCCTCTGTTTAGGATCCTCATTGGCAATAGCATAAAGTGATCAGTGCCATATTTACATGAGGACATGTGCCTAGGACATGGATGGGCAGATAATACTAATCATTTATGTTGATTCTTTCCCCTTAGTGCTGGTTCTCATGTCTCCTTATCATTAACTTTTGTTTATTGTAGCTATAAGTCAAGAGATTCAACCCTCACACTGATTAAGCTGAGTTCACATTTCAGTTATTTGATCAGTTATTTCCATTAGTTATTGTGACCCAAAACTAGAAGTGAAGCCTACTCATAGATAAGGTATAAGGGATAGATCTGCATCTGTTCTGTGTGGTTTTAGCTCAAAATAACTGATGAAAGAAACTGATCAAATAACTGAAGTGTGAACTCAGCCTTACCTACAGCTAATCTAACAGTCATATCTTCAGGAAGGCAGTGTAAGGAATAACTCCCCTGACTTGGTGCTGCAGTTAACAAAAGTAAGCGATAAGGAGACATTAGAGCAGTCAGATGAGGAGAAAGGTGAAGCAAGTTTATGAATAATAAAATGAAATCAGTGGCTCAAACCACCTAGAGACCTATGGCTCGGTGCACTCCCCTCGACACACCCCAGTCTCATTCGAAAAAGAGTAGAAATAAATAAGGAAATGGTAGGGGGATACTCAGCTATCTATCACTGTAGGTATGATCAATAATCTGTTAGTATAAAAAATATACAGATTTATTATTAGCATAAAATGCACATACAAGTATGTGGCTGTATGACTAGTCACCCTGAAACATTAGGGTTAATCCTATCATTTATCAAGACCTTATGTCACATAAATATTATACATTACAGTTGATCAACTTTAAAAATAGAGTGTGATAATAAGAAATAAACAATAGAAATGTAAAAAAAAAATTTTAATAAAAAGTTTAAAATCAAAAGGTCACGGATGCGGTTGCCAGCTTGGTAGTCCAGTATATAGGAGGAATATATCAGGGTAATAGTTCAAATCATTTTGCTCCTGATATTCTTAGGTTAGTGCGGATATATATTAGTGGTGTATAGACCAAACTCAAACCCTTTTTATGTTCAATGTAATGTTCAAGCTTGTTAATTGTTTCTCATTCACTGCATGTAACCATACGCGTTTCGGAGTTTAATGCTCCTTCCTCAGTGGCAGGCATTGGAATGGAGCTACCTGGTATAGTTGGTAGCTGACCCAAATAGACACAGGTGCAAGACACTGAAGGGTCAGGCAATACTGGCATTCAAGGAAAAGGCAGTGGTCAGGGCCAAGTCAGGCCCAGAAATGTTTATGCAAATCAGCACCACCACAGGGCAAGTGAAGTATTACACAATGTCCATTCACATCAATCCGGCAATGCAGGATAAGACAGGTCCTTCAGAGCGAGATGCTCTTTGTAACTGCTCTCAGGGCTGTATTTAGAGTTTATGCTGCCCTAGGCACATTTAGTCATGTAGTTTATACAAGTGAAATACATTTATGTTACATTTTTAACTTGGAAAAATATGCATGCAAATAACCACAAAACCGCAGCAAAGGCGGTAAAACGGAGTGCTGTTTGTAATGCAATTTTCACTGTGTGGTTAAAAGCTTCTCATCTAAATATACCCTTACAAAGCTGCCAGTAATGTAAAAACCTAATTGACAATTTCCAAGGCGTCTCCTTTAATGAATTATGCATGCTCTGATTGGAAAAATCATAGAATGTACCATCCAGCTCTAATGTTTTCTCAAGATTCAAGTGAGTTGGTCTGCAAGACCCTCTGAGTGGTCCATATTAAAATTCTTCCGTGTTCATAGGGCTAAACACAAACAAGTTTACCTTCACTTATCTGAACGGGCCCTAACTCTTGCTAGGTGTATGGCCACCTTTAGAGTCCATTCACACATCCGCAACTGTTTTGCAAATTGCGGATTCACAAAACACAGACACCGGCCATGTGCGTTCCGCATTTTGTGGACCACACATGGCCAGCACTATAATAGAAATGCCTTTTCTTGTCTGTGTCTGTGGACAAGAATAGGACATGTTCTATTTTTGGGTGGGGCCGCGGAACGGAAGCGCGGATACGGACAGCACACTGTGTGCTGTCTGCATTTTTTGCGGCCCCGTTGAAAATGTATTTTTGCGGACGTGTGAATGGACCGTTAATCCATGGCTGCTGTGTTAAAACATTTTTTTAAATAAATAGTCAAAAAGTAAAAAATCACTGGCGGTTGCCAGCTTGGTAGTCCAGTATATAGGAGGAATATATCAGGGTAATAGTCCAAATAATTTTGCTCCTAATATTCTTAGGTTAGTGCGGATATATATTAGTGGTGTATAGACCAAACTTATACCCTTTTGACCATATTCTGGACGTCAAAGTCACTTAGTAAAGAAAGATTTCTTTATATGTCTGGCAATCTCACATAATTCTAGTTATTAGACAAGGACTTTGGTGTATGGTTTGTAATTTTCCTGCCAGTACGTTATCAGCCCCATGAGAAGAAGCGGCTATGTCCGGATGGTTGCGATGTTGTCGGGATCGCGATTCCTCTGTTGTGCGCTCACTGGCTGACTCCGTGGCGTCCCACGTGGTAGGGAGTTGCTGTGCTGGTACAAATGAGTTTAGGGAAAAAAGATGTCCTATTGTCGGATGTACTTGGTCCAGCTGGGATGATATACAATTTTGCTGGAGTTATGAGTAATGTTCAAGCTTGCTAATTGTTTCTCATTCACTGCATGTAACCATACGCGTTTTGGAGCCTAATGCTCCTTCTTCAGTGGCAGGCAGTGGAATGGCTGAGTAAGTCTTTTTATAGGTACTTCATCAACGAGGGGGGGTACCCCTCAAAAAGTCCGGTTACAGTAAAAAAATGGACATTCACAATGTGTACAATAAATAACTACATGTTGGGTGCTTCTGTATATATCACTCAAGAGCATTCACAACACGAGATGATAAGTTGTTGATATGAGTCGCTATCAGGGATTTTGGTGAAATTCCCTGTCGCCGCAGCTGCACATTATTTTGTGTTGAGAACTTACATAAATATTGCGCATGTTTGCGTACCTGATATTGTGCAAATCTGAGTACTTTTATTCCAACCGCCTCTCGGCATGTTTGCCGTGCTGCCGCCGGAACTCCGGCCCGCCCCTATTATAGTCAATGGGGCCGGAGCGGTAGTCCGGTGGCATGCGTGCACTAGCTGCAGCACGGATCCGACAGGCTGCTCGCCCGCCGTTACAGCCTTCCGGAGATTCTTGTCGCTAGTCTGAAACTAGCCTTATAGTACGTGCTGCATATAAATATTTTAGTTTTCTATCTTGATAGTTAGATCCAAGAATTCCACTTGTGTTTTTCTTATGTTTGTGGTGAAACGGAGGTTCCTGTGATTTATGTTTATATCTTGTATGAAAACCTCAATACCTTCATACAAGATATAAACATAAATGACAGGAACCTCCATTTCACCACAAACATAAGAAAAACACAAGTGGAATTCTTGGATCTAACTATCAAGATAGAAAACTAAAATATTTATATGCAGCACGTACTACAAGGCTAGTTTCACACTAGTGACAAGGATCTCCCGCAGGCTGTTCCGGTGGGTCCTATTCTTGTCCACAGACACGGACAAGAAAAGGCATTCCTATTATAGTGCCGGCCATGTGTGGTCCACAAAATACGGAACGCACATGGCCGGTGTCTGTGTTTTGTGGATCCTCAATTTGCAAAACAGTTGCGGACGTGTGAATGGACTCTAAAGGTGGCCATACACCTAGCAAGAGTTAGGGCCCGTTCAGATAAGTGAAGGTAAACTTGTTTGTGTTTAGCCCTATGAACACAGAACCACAGAGGGAATATCCACATCCTGTCTGTTTTTCTTGCAGACCAACTCACTTGAATCTTGAGAAAAAATGAGAGCTGGATGGTACATTCTATGATTTTTTCAATCAGAGCATGCATAATTCATTAAAGGAGACGCCTTGGAAATTGTCAATTAGGTTTTTACATTACTGGCAGCTTTGTAAGGGTATATTTAGATGAGAAGCTTTTAACCAGACAGTGAAAATTGCATTAAAAACAGCACTCCGTTTTACCGCCTTTGCTGCGGTTTTGTGGTTATTTGCATGCATATTTTTCCAAGTTAAAAATATAACATAAATGTATTTTACTTGTATAAACTACATGACTAAAGGTGCCTAGGGCAGCATAAACTCTAAATACAGCCCTGAGAGCAGTTACAAAGAGCATCTCGCTCTGAAGGACCTGTCTTATCCTGCATTGCCGGATTGATGTGAATGGACATTGTGTAATACTTCATTTGCCCTGTGGTGGTGCTTCCGGGAACTGGAATAGTTGCTGCTAGGTCTCCCCAAAGATTTCACACAAGTCCTAATTGTAAATAAAGATAACAAAATCAAAGAAAAGAGTAAAAAGTATTAGACTTGGTCATTTATTATTGCAGTGGCTGCCCATGCCTGGGCAGGCACAGGAACCATGTCACTTACCCTTCTCCTTGCTGTGCCGACAGTCTGGACCCACTCTCCCTCCGCTGCCCACATGCAGCGGGCCCAGCATCCCATGTGGCTGATGCAGGGAACCCACTAGTGGTCTTTCTAAATGCCTCCCAGCCTGTTTCTAGGGTGTGTGTTTTTCTGCTGTCTGCCTGGGTACTAACCTCAGCCTGTGTTAATTACCCTCCGTGCTAGTCCTGATTTGCATAAACATTTCTGGGCCTGACCTGGCCCTGACCTCTGCCTTTTCCTTGACTGCCAGTATTGCCCGACCCTTCAGTGTCTTGCACTTGTGTCTCTGTGGGTCAGCTACCAACTACCGTATACCAGGAATATACCAAGAGGTAGCAGTCTGGTGGCACCCCTGCAGTGAAGACCAGATACCTGTATAGGGGTTAAAGGGTGAATACCAGGGGACTACCAGGATAATGCCCTCAGGCCCAAAGTCAAATTGGTTAGTTTGTGCAGTAGTTCAACACCCTCTGCTCGTAACATATATTTATTAAGGAAAGTGATCCAATATCACATGTCTGTGAGTGGTGAAAGTATGTGTACCTTTGCTTTCATTATCTGGTGTGACCCCTTGTGCAGCAATAAATGCAACTAAACATTCCATCGGCTTGGAGGAACTTTAGCCCATTCCTCCATATATAACAGCTTCCCCTCTGTTATATTGGTGGTTTTCTCCCATAAACTGCTCTCTTTAGAAGAACATTGGCGTTTAGCGTTGGTGTCTTGCTGCATGACCCACGTTCTCCTGAAATTCAGGTCATGGACAGATATTTTTTTTTAGAATTTGTTGATGTTATTTAGAATTCCTTGTTCCATTAATAATGGCAAGCCGTCCGGGCCCAGATTCAGCAAACCAGACCTAAACAATGATACTACCACCGCCGTGTCTCATAGATAGAGTGAAGTTTTTATACTGGAATGCAGTGTTTTCCCATCTACAAACATAATGTTACTCATTTAAAGGGAACCTGATCATTTATGTGACATAAACTGCCCACAGTACTTTTTTCATCTGGTTATGGTACTCCAGAAATGACTCTTCATTCCCTTGTGTAACATGTAAATCCACAGAAAATGCTTTTTTAATTCTTGTTCTCGTCATATGCTAATTAGCTTATTGTAGTCAAGAAGGCCAGCGCAAACCTCCTGGAACTCCAGCTTTGCCCGCCTTTTCTCTTCCCGCTGCAGCTTAATTGACGTTCTCCAAGCCAGGAAACCTTATCCCCTGTCCTCGCGAGATCCTGTGCAGGCTCTGTTTGCTTTCACTTCTGATGCATGGTCAGTGAATAGTGCTGTACAGCTCTGGCTTCCATGGTTTGCTGCACGTGTGCCACAGGGTAGGACCGCTCTCCTCACTACAGCTGCTGTACAGCACTATTCACTGAGCATGCTTCAAAAGTGAAAGCGAATGGAGCCTCCTTGGGATCTCGTGAGAACATGGGATGGCGTTCTCTGGCCTGGAGAATGTCAATCAAGCTGCAGGGGGACTGGGTGGGAAAAGACTGACTTTGAGGAGGTTTGCGCTGGCCTCCTTGACTTTAACAAGGTAATTAGCCAGTGGCGTACCGCCCATAGAGGCAGACCACGCCACTGCTATGGGGCCCGCGGCACTGGGGGGCCCGTAGCGCAGAGAAGGCCCCGCCCACAGTATTTGGCCCCGCCCACTCATGAACTGCAGCCGGCTATGCGGCTGCTTTTCTCCAGCCCCAATTCATCTTCCGCAATCGCCGCCAAGTCCCCCCCCCCCCGTTTGACCTGATCCTGACCTGACCCTGACAGTCTGCTGACGCGGAATCGGGATCAAGCCAGCCTGTAGCGCTCGAGCCGCTGGCCAATCAGCACAAGGTAACTCTGTTGAGGCAGCTGCTGATTGGCCAGTGGCGCAAGGGGGCGGGAGAATCGGCTCGAACTTCGCCGTCGCCAGAGTGCCTGAGCTGAGGAGAAGATTCTGAAGCACCGGGCCCGGCTGTGTCCCTGGCTGGCTGGCCTGAAGTAAGTCACTCAGACTCAGAACAAGTACCGTTCGTTCGTGCCGCCGTGTCACTGCCGGCTGCACTCCCTGCAGCAGTGCCTGGCCCGGCCGACTCTGACTATGACTATATTATATATTATGCTGCCTGAGGCCCGTATTAGTTTACAAATCTCTGGGGGGCAGGGTGATATCTGTTACTTCTTTACAATGTGCCCCCGTTGCCTGTCACTGCAGGGAGCTCGGCCTATATGCTGCATGTAGTTGCAGCATATGGGCCGAGCTCCCTGCAGTGACAGGCAACGGGGGCACATTGTAAAGAAGTAACAGATACCTGCAGACCAAGAAATCCTTATATGATGTCCCGCCTTTCCTCCTACTCTTTCCTGTATGAGCCCCCCCCCCATGAATCCCCTATGAGCCCCCCTAATGCCCCCATTACCCCAAAATGTCCAGGTTCGGGGAAGAGTAGGAGGAAAGAACACTGTCCTCTATGAGCCTCTCCCCCCCCCCCCAGTCCTCTATGAGCCCCTCAACCCCTAATGCCCCCCAAAATGCCAGGGGGGAGAGGAGTAGAAGGAAAGCACACTGTCCTGAGCATTTTGGGGGGCATTAAGGGTTTGGGGGGCTCATAGAGGACAGTCCGCTTTCCTCCTACTCTGTCCTGTATGAGCCTCCCCCCTGAATTCTCTATGAGCCCCCCTTATGCCCCCATTACCCCAAAATGCCCAGGGGGAAGAGAAGTAGAAGGATAGCACACTGTCCTGAGCATTTTGGGGGGCATTAAGGGTTTGGGGGGCTCATAGTGGACAGTGTGCTCTCCTACTCCTTCCCCCCGGGCATTTTGGGGGGCATTAGGGATTCTTTAATGGGGGTGTGGCATGGGAGGAGCCAGGACAGGAGGTGGGACGGGCCAGGGGTGGATAGTGGGTGGGGTTAGGGGGCCCAATTCAGATGCTTGCTATGGGGCCCAGTGATTTCTATGTACGCCCCTGTAATTAGCATACAGTGAGATGCACTTCCAAAAACGTGTTGTAATGATCAGACTTTGATAGATCCCTGTTCTTTAAATAAAACAGGTTGCCCAACTCACACATGGTGTAACATTGGTTCTCTGAATAGGAGCCCATTAGGCGAGGCAATGACACAGTTCTCTATTAACAAAGTACTTTGAGGAATTGTAATGTAAGGATTTGTACCTCAAGAGAAGAAACAGTAGTATGATGTAGACAGGACAGCAGTGGTCAGATGTATGCAGGGTTTGATGCACAAACACAACAGATCAGGCGTAGTCAGGTGTATGCAGAGTTCGGCATACAGAGGAAGGCGATCAGGCGTAGTCAGATGTATGCATGGTTCGGTACACAGGAGCTGGAGATCAGGCATAGTTAGACGTATGCAAAGTTCAGTACATAAGAGCAGGAGATCAGGCATATGCAGAGTTCAGTACTTAGAGGAAGGCGATCAGGCGTAGTCAGATGTATGCAGGGTTCGGTACACAGGAGCAAGGTATCAGGCGTAGTTAGACGTATGCAAAGTTCAGTATGCAGGAAATCAGGCGAAGTCAGGCGTATGCAGAGTTCGGTACACAGGGGCAGTAGAAAAAGGCAGAGAACACAGGGAAGCTGGGATACTAACAAGCCAGAATAATCAGACACATGAAGTAGCAAGCTGAGGGTAGTTATAGGGCTGCAATCAAGATAATTGGCTAAAGCACAACTGCTGACCATTAGTAATACAGTAAGTGGATGAAGGAACACAAAACTGATCAGGGCTGCAACAGAACAAGGCTCGAGATAGCATAGTGGGTAAGTGCTCATACACACGGCCGTATGTATTTTGCGGTCCACAAAACACGGATCCGCAAAAAATACGGGTGACATCTGTGTGACATCCATATTGCATGCGTTGTTTTTTTTTGCAGATCCATTGTAACAATGCCTATCCTTATCTGAAAAGAGACAAGAATAGGGCATGTTCTATTTTTTTTAACGTAATAGCCATGCGGACATATGGAAACGGAATGCACACATAGTCAATGTCACAATCAGTGTGGGGGGAAACTCCACACTGAAAACAGGAGGGAAGGGGAACAGTAACGGGGCCTGGAAACTAGGGAAGAAACAGATCACCTCCTAGACAACCCTAATCCGGGCCCTAACTATCTATCAATATGAATAGACCTTGAAGGTAGGAATACTGATATGCAGGATACCTAGGCCTTCATATCCCTATAAGGCCCTGGAAAAGTTTCAGACCAAAGACAACCCATTCCTCCCCAGATGGGCGAATGGAAGTCTCTGTCTCAGGCTCAGATACAAACAACAGGGAATATAACAAACACAAACAAACACGACACTTAACTTCTGTAGAGACGGACGAGCAGGAACACCAGAGACAAACTCACACCAGCTTAGCCAAACACAAATTAAGCTATCTACCGCATAGTCAGAAGGGTGGGGTAAGACTATAAAGGGTAGAAGTGATGAACACTGAGCAACATCTGAGAAAAGGGAAGTGGTCATTAACCCTATCAACACTGAATGAAGAGAAATCAAGGAGGCTGTTAGATTCCTCCACGCTCAGCCAATCTCCTTGATTTCCTGACATCAGTCACCTGAGGAACCGTGACAGTCATTTCCATTTTTTTGCAGACCCATTGAAGGAAATGGTTCTGCATATGTGCTGTAAAAAAAAAAAAAAAAAAAACGGAATGGACATAGAATAAAATTAGAATAAAATACATGTGCATGAGCCCTTAGGCTGCAAGCTACAACTGAGGAGTCTATGGTTCAAGTCCAGCTAATTTTAATTCCTGACAACTGGTTGTCATTTCATCGATTAAAAACAATCTATTTTCACAATCAAACTATCCGCTAATGCTAACGGTTTATATACTTTTGCCACTCGAAGACATGTGATATTGGATAATTTTTCTCAATAAATAAAGGGGAAGTAATATTTTTGACTTGATTATCTTTTTCTATGTTTGATTTGATTATCTTTTTCTATGTTTAGGACTCTTGTGAAAATCTGATGTAGTTTTATGTTAAATTTATGAATACAGAAAATTCTGGTTCACTGTGAGGAATGTGCAGCAATAATCTAATTCCAGCCATTTACTGTCAGATAGCAGAGGGAATAAACACCACAGGGGGCCTGGCTTCAAAGCAGGCCACATGTTTGCAGTTTACACCTCACTCAACCACAATGGCTCTTGTCATCAGAACAAAGGAATCCATCAGACATCATGGAACCGGGGGTTCATAAGGAATCACAGGCATAAACCAGTTACATATCTGTGATCTTAGGGCCAAGACGGACATGCCCCTGGTCGTAGATTGGGGGTCGAGTGCCAGGAAGGGGAGACACAGAGATCTCCCAGAAGGAACCTAATAAAGGTGCCATGTTTGGTCTCCACCTATAGCCGGAACCCAGGCGGATCTGTTGGTCCCAGAACTATCTCCCTGTTACCTTCCGGTCTTGAGCTATGGGCCATAATGGGTTTTCGGGCCATAATGGGTTTTTTGGCTACCAGGACAAAGAAGGGAGGGTCGCCTCCTCCCAGAGGGAGGGCGGGGAGTGTCCGACTACAAGTGAAAAGGCCCAAGCAGGCCAGAGGCCAGCATCCTTTTCTGAAGGGGGTCTCATCGAGTAATGTGTTTGAAGGGACCATGGACAAACTGCTGACATCATTGCCCTCACCTGACTACAGCCAAGTATTACAGCAACCTAGAATTACAACCCAAAGGACTACTCATCCACCTGGTAACTGACTCTTGCTCTGTTTAACTCTGTTGTATCATACCACCTGTATTTGCACATCCGACCAGACCACTGCCATCATTTTTTCTAAAGGCAATTAAATAGATAATTTAATCTTGTGCTGTGCTTGTATCTCAAATTCACACGTCAATGTTTCAGCATAGTTATACGCTACTGCGGGTTGGTTTCTCACCCTATATAATCCTGTTAGTGGACCGGGCTTATATCAAACGAGGAACTGGTGGCAGTTTACCGGACTGGGAAAGCTCTGATTCACTGGGGCACTGAAAAGGCTCTCTCAGCTTGTCAGGGTTGTGAGCGAGTGTGAAGTCACACCGGAGGTCACGTGAACCACCCTCTGTTACTCCCCGTGCGAGTGACGTGCTGCTTTTGGCCACATCACCGCTGAAGCTACTTTTTGACTAAAGCAGTATATGTGTCCCACTTGATGTAAACAGTGTGGGGATCGGACGATGGAGTGAGCAAAGGCCACGTGGAGGACCGGAGTGACGTGGAGCAGGTAAGTGTGAATCTTCTGTTTCAGCAGGCAAGCTGCTGGCACTTGCTTAAAAATCATTATAACCAGAAACCCTCTTTAAAGCTAACCTGTCTCCATCACCATGAAAATGAAGTGAAAATGGCAGGCAGCATGTTATGGAGCATATTTTATCTAATATATATATATATATTTATATATATAGCGTGCGTTTGTATTCAGCCCCCTGTACTCTGATACCCATGAATAAAATTCAGTGTGACCAATTTCCTTCAGAAGTCACCTAGTTTATTCTCAGTATAACCACAGTTGTTTTATGAAGGCCTCAGAGGTTTTTTTGTTAACATTAGTGATAAAACAGCATCATGAAAAAAAGGACACACCAGACAGGTCAGGGATAAAGTTGTGAATATCTCACAGAGCACTGTTCAAATCCATCATCCGAAAATGGAAGGAGTATGGCACAACTACAAACCTACCAAGACATGACTTTCCACCTAAACTGACAGCCCAGGCAAGGAGACCAGTAATTAGAAATGCAGCCCAGAGACCCGTGGTCACTCTGAAGGAGTTGCAGATATCCACAACTCAGGTGGGAAAATCTGGGAGAATCCAGTCATAAGTGTCTTAGGCTCCAGGGAATGTGTGGATGGTAACGGAAAACTAAGACAGTCCATGAACTGGCTGGTTGGGCAAAGGGTCCTGGAACTGGATTGGGAAAGAATAGGGCGGCCTCCTGTAGTACCCTAGTGTGGACAGTACCTTTCCTACAGCCTTCTACTGTCTCTAATGGCTAACCAAGAATGTCATCTCTATATTTAATTCCAGGTCCTTTGATATTGTGCCTTAATATCATTGCTATATATAGTTATTACATAAACTGTGCCTGGTTGTCCAGCAGGTGGCAGTGTATCCACACAGAGAGATCTTTAGATGGAATGGAACTTACAATTCCATTCTTTCCCATTTTGGGCAGAAGTGGGCTAGTCCTGCGTCCTACCATGGGAGCGGTTGCATGAAGATAGAGTTGAGTTGGAAAGAGACAAGACATGACGCAGTGAGGGGAATGTCCCCAACTCCTGCAGCAGGAGTCTTCCAGGGGAAGCAGCTCATAGAGCACCACTACTCTTTGCAGTTTATAGACTGGGAACTGTGAGGGGGTCAACAGCCAAAGGCACCCCACTCAAAGGTACCAGAGCTGCCATAAAGTCTAGTAACCAGACTGAAACCAGAGATTAGCACAGCAAAGAAAGAGAAAGCAAGGTATTAAAGTTTGCATGCCAGTTTACCCTTAGCCTGCTGGAGACGAGAGAAAGAAAAGTATTGTTTGTATGACATAAGTTTATTCAAATAAAACTGTTAAACTTGATCAAGTCTGGATTCAGCTTATTCTCCTCCAACTACAACTCTCTTTCTTTTAATGCTGCAGAGCCTTACCCCAGGGATCCAGGTAGGAGCACAGTGACCCATACAGAACTAGTAAGGCCGCAACATACCACTCAGCATTTTTCTAAACACTCTGACCCCGATCATGCCACGGGGGCGGCACGTTGCACTCCCAAGTCCATCTCTGCCATTAAGACTAGTCTCCTGTTTAATTAGGTGCACCTGCAGCTTATGCACAGGAAAGAGCAGTACCAGTGCTGGATCTCTCATTCATGGTGTGGGTCTATAGCTAGGTCTACACGACGACATGTGTCGCGTGACAATAAGTCACGTGACTCATAGGGCACAACTACACTGCAACATGTGTCGCACAACAATTTTTATAATGGTAGTCTATGGTGACGCACTGCGACATGCTGCAACAGTTGCAGAAAAATCCATTTAGAATGTTTTTTTTGCGACTGTTATGTTGCAGTCACAGCATGTCGCATGTCGCAGTGCAACACCATAGACTACCATTATAAAAATTGTTGCGCGACAGTCGTCGTGTAGACCTAGCCTAACAGCTAAGCTTTGGACATTGCATACTGTCTGTAAGTAGAACAGTGTCATTGTGTGTCCAGTGCATGGTAGGAAGGTATCTGATATAGTAAGGGACTATACCTGTTTAGTTAGTGCTCAAATGAGCAGGTTTTGTTTTTTCTGTTTATTGCCTGACATGTAAAAGTCTGTTGTGTCACTGCCTCTATCTGTTGTAAAACCTGCTTTGCCTACCTCTCCTGATGCTAATCCTCACATAAGGTGGGGGATACAGGTAACAGATTTAAAAAGATATTAACTGAATAAAGGGACTTTAGCAGCTCCAAGCTGAGAATTTGTTGCTAGGGGCAGCCACCCAAGAATAAACTTCCTGAGAGTGATACAAAGTGGATGCCAAGGGTGAAAGCAGCAACAGGACTACAGAAAGAGACTGTTGAAATGGAAAAAATAATTAAACAGTTGCTTCAGGCGAATGTTAGCCTCCAGCAAGCGGCTGCTAACCAAATGCAAATAAACACAGCCCTGCAAGAAGCAAGCTCAACTCAGCAAAAGGTGCATGAGAAAGCCATGCGTGCACAGGCTCAAAAAAATACTCTGCTGAGTGAGGCCAACAGACTGGCCTTAAAGGAACAGCTACAAATTAATCTCCATTTGCAAGACCAAATTCAGATCTTGACGAAGAGAGCGCAGAGACCTCAAGTTTTGCTTCCAACAGCATGGCTCTTACAGGTGACATTGAGGCCTATCTCATGGTATTTGAGAAAATAGCTGAACGAGAAAAATTACCAGCGGTTTAGTGGGCTAAAATGGTGGCGACTGGCGTCCTTTCTAATGGGAGACCCCCAAAAGGCATTCTTTGACCTAAATGAGCAGGGTGCTAAGGACTACTCCAAGCTAAAGGGATCTTGGCGTTTGGGTGTTAATATGAATGTACGAGCTAGAAGTGTGCATAACTGGACTTTTGTTGACCACCTACCTAAATGGCTAGAGCGCGAGGAGTTAACCCCTGCACAGATTGTTGAGAAGTCTAGCGCTAGACAAGTACAACCATTCTTTACCTCCAAAGATCCAGTTGAAAGGTACAGAGCTACTGAGGATTTACTCCAAGAATGACCCCCTGGACGTTCCAACCCAAATAACAGCCGGTCGTCCAGAAAATCTGGTAAGACTGTTTCATTTATACAAGGGGTGGCAAGTTTCTTCAAGGGAGGAGGTTCAGAGGGGGGAACAGACAGCTCTGACAAGTTCCAAAAAGACTCTGAGGATCAAATCTGGCACTCAAGTTGGGGGCGGGGCCACATACAGTGTAGGCTATGCCATGGACCTGGGCATGTTGCTGCAAATTGTCCCCTGACTACGGAGCCAATGAAGTGTGATACAGCCAGGCGTTCATCCTTGTTTGTACATCCTGTTTGTTCTGCTGAGACTGTTTCAGAGGCTGAACAGTATATGTGTATCCTAAAAGTGGCTAGATATACTGTGAATGCCCTGCTTGATCCTGGAAGCTTGATTACCCTTGTACATGCCTCCCTGGTAGATGCAGAGACATTCAAGGATCCTGCTGTTGGGGTTCAGTGCATAAATGGGGACAGTTAAGAATACCCCAAAGCTTTGTTCAAACTAGAGATGTCTTGTGGAACTGCCTGTCATGAAGTAGGTGCAGTCAAAACCCTGATGCATAGTGTAATGCTTGGGAGAGACTTCCAACTCTTCTGGGACTTGTGGCAAAACAAAAATATACCCCCCCCCCCTCCTCCTCACTGTCAAATTTAGTTAACAATGTTGATGTGTGCAGTGAGATTAGCCCTGAGCCATTTGATCAGAAAACCGAGTTGCCAGCGATATGGGTGATAACTGAATCTGATGACTTACACCTAGCTGTTCTTGCTGGTCAAACTGAGGAGCAGGAAGAATCTTCTGATATGCCTGAGTTAAATGTTTCAAGTGATAACTTTGTGACTGCTCAGCTTAGAAATCCAACTTTGAGAGCCAGGGATTATATGAAAGTATTAAATGGGGTGCCTCAACATCTGAGGGCCAATAAAGTGTTTCCACATATGGCTATTAACCAGAATCTGCTGTATCGGGTATATAGCATATGTGGAGAGGTTGTCTAACAGCTGATTGTGGCCCAACCATATCACAGAATGGTGTTAAACCTAGCCCATAAACATGTGCTGGTGGACACCTAGTTTGTGAAAAGACCAAAGAACATATCTATGTTCTGTCTGTGAAGGTTCTCATTTATCCAGGTCATGGTATACCTGTAAATAATAAATCAAGGCAACTGGACGTACTGTAGATTTCTTGAAAACGTTTCACTCGTTCTTCCAACGAGCTTTCTCAATTCTGAGTGACTGTACAAAGATTCTGGGAATAAATATGTAACTGAATCAACATCTGGTAATTATACACAGCATTGGGTCAAAGGTGTTGATTCCATTATCCTAATCCCTCAAAAGGATTTTTAATAAACATCACATTCCTGTTTGCTTTAAACCCAGCAACACACTGAGGCAACAACTGGTTCACCCCAAAGACCCAACGCCTAAACACAAGATGGACAACATTGTGTACGCAGTCCAGTGCAATGAGGAATTGTCTGCCACATACAATGCTGTCTTGACACCTTTTTCTGGGAAGTCTTTATCACCTACTGACTCCAATTAGGATAATGGAATCAACACCTTTGACCCAATGCTGGGTATAATTACCAGATGTTAATTCAGTTACATATTTATTCCCAAAATTTCTGTACAGTCACTCAGAATTGAGAAAGCTCGTTGGAAGAACGAGTGAAACGTTTTCAAGAAATCTACAGTACGTCCAGTTGCCTTGATTTATTCTTTACAGATATATCTATGTTGTGGAAATTTTATTATGCAGACATTTTATCTTAGGATGTGTGTGTGTTTTTATAGATTGTCATCTGTCTCCCTGTGTCGGATTTAGCCAAAGAACACTCTAGCAGAGGGTACTTTGGCTGAATCGGGACAAGTGGTAAAACCGTCAGTATGAAAACCTTCTCATGGGCTTGGAGACGTGTTCTCAGTGTGTAGGGGGGCGTATGCCGGTTTGTGAGAACTAAGTACAAGCACTGGGCTTCTTCCCTTCAAATGTCTATGCACATTAGAGAAGTGAAGTCTGCATAACGAGAGATACATATTATACCTCTGCTGCAGCTTTGCTTTCCCTTTCTGGATACATATCTGCTTTTAAGAGATGCATATCTGCCTTGTCGGTATACTCGTACCGTATACTGACAATAGCCGTAGCAATGTCTCCAGATAATCTCAAATCTATAACAACCAATAGAATGATCTTAATTAGATACTGGTTACTTTTGAGCAGTATTGAATGAGGTCCATGCTGACAGTGATGGGGGTGGGCGGCCACCTGGCTGGTCAGACATTGGACATGACTCATCTTTCCTTATACAGGGATGGGGTGTATGCATTGTCTGTCCAGCCACATTGATTGCCCCTCCCTGTCCTTTGACATGTCATCACTTCCTGTATGTTATCACTTCCTGTATCCTTGTCTTGAGCCAGCCCCTTTTACACCTTTTGTGAGTAAATAAAAGGAACAGGCTGGGCAGGGAGGAGGAGGAGTTGCTCAGAATTCAATCAATATGGTAGCATCTGGGTCTGTCTCTGACTGCGGCTGAGGGAAAAGGGATCTACCTTTTTCCTTATGCAGCACGCCAGACCTGCAGGATATTGCGATTGTGAGGTCACGGTTTATGGGCAAGTGAGGGTTACTCACAGTTCTGTAGGAAAACCCTGGGCAGGCGTACAGCAGTAAAGTAGAGGCTGGCACAGGAGTCCTCTGGGGCACACTCTATATGTAGGGACCAGGCCTGATGGTGGACGAGGTGCCCTGGATGTTGCAGGTGTTTTGAGTGCCTGGGGCAAGGTCCCTTTAATGATCGTGACGCCAGTGCCTGTAACGGTGGTACACCTGTTTATAGCATTAATAAGTGAGGAACACAGGTTGCGTTGAACCAAACTTTGCTTTACTGAAGAAACAGTTCAACTTTATACAGTTGGAGGGCAATACAGTTCCTTACATCAAGTGCTATTCACAAGCAGACTTACATCAACAATGGCAGGTATATTCCTTGCAAGATACTCGGAGGGTAATAATCACATACACTCAGATCAGGTTGTACCTTCTCCTCAGATATAGAGTACACTGTTCCTAGAACTCCTGTCTGGTTTCTATCCCAAGGCCCGGACGCCCAAATGCTGGCTTTTATCCTTGGCAAATAATCTTCCTCCCCTATTTATCCTTGCTACATATTTATGACTCTTCTGCCCTTCAGCTTACTTGCGTTTAGCTGGAACTCTGGCTCTACTTGGCTTCTGGGAACTGCAGGTTTCTCCCAGGAGGAACATCTCTTCTACTGGGGTGAATCTTCTGAGCTGACATAGACTCAGGGAAACTTCAGGCAGGCTGGAATCCTTCCCTAGCCTCCTGGTGGCAACTAGAAGCCTGGACTGTCTAGCTGCATGTCAGGAGGAGGCCCTCAGCATATCTATGGCTGGTGTCTTCTCACTTCTGTCTCCACAGACTCCTGACTACAGACTAACTCCTCCCTGTCTGGGCCTGGACATTTATGCTAGGGGTTCTCTATCTCCCTCTAGTGTCTAGGATGCTACACTGCACCCTAATAGGCCTGCTACACATGTCACAGGTGAACAATTACATATAAAAGCATATAGAAAATACCTTAAGATGAATAGTTAAATATAATGCCACTGTCCCTCAGGAGTAAGAGTAGGCGTGGCCCAATTGACCCTTGTGTAGTGCCCACCCCTACCTAGTGGGACACTACACTTACACAAACTTTGATGCGAGCTGATTTCAACTATCAATATTTCTACAACATCTAACAGCAATTCTTCTGACCAGGAGTACATACTGAAGTACAGAAGTACTGTGAGTCCTGCCCAGATTATCCAATTACAGCTTCTATGCCACATTTTAAGAGTCCCCTGTTACCTTCACCCATCATTGAAGTACCTTTCGAGAGAAATGCAATGGATCTGGTTGGCCCTTTGGTCAAGTCATCTAGAGGACATTAGTACATCCTAGTAGTGTTGGATTATGCCATACGCTATCCTGAGGCAGTCTCCTTGAGAAATATCTATTCTAAGGCCATTACAAGAGAGTTGTTTAATATGTTTTCCCATACAGGTCTGCCTAAAGAGACTGCAGGGAGTGACCCATTTTTTTTAGAGTTAAACCATTCAGGCTCAACCAAACCTTGTACATAAAACCATCACTCTCTTTTTGTGAATAATTGTCGGGTGGACACAGCTTTATTTAACCACATCTAACAATGTGAGCCCTGAAAACAAACTCATTTAAAGGGAGTCTGTCACCACATTTGAGCATATTAGACTGATCAAATAGCGTTATATGTGCCACCGAGAACTTAAAAACGGTACCTTTGTTGTATCTAATGGAGTTTTCTTTCAGCCAAAAATGAACTTTTAAGATTCTGTAAATGCGCCCTCTCAAGTGCCCAGGGCGGCATCCGAGCCCCAGGCAGCACCTCCTCAACGGCTCATAACCCCGCCCTCCGTGTGCCTCTGCCCGCCTGTTTACTCTCCTCCTCTCTCCTTTTCCACTGCACCCGCTACGAATTTGACAGCGCAGCCGCAGTGGAAAAGGAGAAAGGAGGAGAGTAAATGGGCGGGCAGAGGCACGCGGAGGGCGGGGTTATGAGCCGTTGAGGAGGTGCTGCCTGGGGCTCGGACGATTGAGACGCCGCCCTGGGCACTTGAGAGGGCGCATTTACAGAATCTTAAAAGTTCATTTTTGGCTGAAAGAAAACTCCATTAGATACAACAAAGGTATCGTTTTTAAGTTCTCGGTGGCACATATAACTCTATTTGATCAGTCTAATATGCTCAAATGTGGTGACAGACTCCCTTTAACGCAACCCAACTTCCTGTTTTCCAAAGACACATAGTCTCCTGTTATGCCGACCGCTGTAGGCAGCGACGCATGTAGGATTTTCCACTTGTTTCAGGGCTACCTTCCACCAGCTGTGACAATTCTGAAAGAAACAAAAATAAAAAAAACACGCCAAGAAAAAAAAATAAAAAAATAAAAACACCAACAAAATAAACTAATATTCCCAAACCAAATCAGGGTGGGCCGGTGGGCACGTCTTCTCTGCCACTGGTGAGCTCTGCCTTAGCCCCTCCCTCCTGCTCTTTTATACCTCCCTCCAGGCACTCCTCTAGCTGCATTAACCAACCTTTTGCCTGGGTTTTCCAACTAGAGCATTAACCCCTCATGTGCCTTTCCCCTCCTACCCCCTGCAGTCCCAGGGGACCTCGTTATTCACTTTGTTGCCACAGAATCCTTACAGATCAATCTTTACAAATCCTTATCTTCATGTCCAAAGTGACCAAGGAATTGTAACTTGTTGAAAATTAAACACTTCTGTATATCAGTATACCACCTTCAAACTGATGGTCTTGTTGAAAGATTAAATAAGACATTAAAGGGCATGTTGAGGAGGGTGATTAGTAAATATTGGAAGGATTGGAGCTGTCTTTTGCCATACCTGATGTTTGCTGTACATGAAGGTCCTCAGTCTTCTACAGGTTTTTCTCAACTTGAACTTATATATGACATCCCTGTGCTCTCCTTGGCGTAGCAAAGGAAATCTGGGAACAATAATCCACATCTTACAGACGTGTCATTGAGCATATCACATTGATATCACCGGATTACTGCAGTCATGGCCATACTTAAGGAACACCTACAGCAAGCCCAGGATGCTCAAAGAAGATGTATAACAGATCTGCTACCTAAAATATGAACTTTTAATCTGGGAGATTGAGTGTTGGTTTTGGTGCCAACTGTGGAAAGCAAATTTCTTGCTAGGTGGCAAAGGCCATTTGAGATAATTGAAGGTGGGGGAAGTAAATTATAAGGTTTACCACTCTGGTAAAAGGAAGCCAGAACCGGTGTACTATGTAAACGTAATTATGTAAACATGAAAGGACAGAGTCTTATCCCAGATGTGTCTGTGTCAGAATCCCTGTCAAAGGCACTGTAGCCATGATCTTTCCAACTGACTGCTGCACACAAAATTACTTTGGAGTTGGTGACCCCTTGTGCTTCTATTGCATGGACTCTTGTTTGGTCTCAGGGTCATGGTGGTGGACCCATGTTTCATCGCCCGTAAAAAATTGAGAATAGAAGTCTCCTGGATTTTCTCTAAGCATGTCTAAATTCTCTTGGCTAAATTGCTGGTGACATGTTCTTTGCTCAGGCGTCAACATTGGTGTCATCCACTGGTAACTGACCTTTGATATTATCAAAACTTCATGAATGATACTGGAAACTGTGGCAACTGAAATGCCTAGTTCATGAGCTATAGCACTGAATTTGACCCAACGACCTTCCAAATTCATCCACTTTACAGCACATTTCCTCTGACACATCTTCAACAGGTCGCCCTGAATGGGGGGTCATCTTCAATTGATTCCCTACCCCATTTAAACTGCTTCGTCCAAAACTTTACTTGGTAGTAGGAAGATGCATCATCACTAGTGTTGATCGAGCACCATAGTGCTCGGGTGCTCGGGCCGAACACATCAGGATGCTCGGGTGCTCTACCAGGCACCACCTGCTCTGAAGAGGAGAGGGTGCCTGGTTGATAGTAAAAGGTCAGAAATTGATGGAAACACCACCAAAATGGTCGCTGCTGGGAAAGATGTTGTCCGAGTAGTACGCCACATTTACAGACTGACAATAATATGCACCAAACCGAAGATAAAATTGATTTTAGAGGAAAAATTGTTAGGAAACATTCCTTCATGTATATATACTTGTATATAGAGTGCAAGTGCTGCCAAAAATTACAAGGAAGAGGCACTCCGATACAACCTGTATATCACATAAAAGAGGGCCTAATTCACATTGTGGTACAATTGTTCAGGTAGTGGGAGTCTGATAAAGCCTATGCACTAAGTGAAAGGGCTGCCAAAATTACAAGGAACCGGCACTCTAATACACCCTTTGTTACACATAAAGGAGGGCATCATACGCAGTCTAGAAAAATTATGATTGATGGCTTGCTGGTGACCCTCCAAAACATTTGGAGCAAGGGACTGCTGATCTGACCATCTAAAAAATTATGGCTGAGGGCCTGCTGCCGCTTTGGTGACTCTAGTTAACTTAGGGCTGATCGCACGTCCCCGTGACGGCGATGATCCATTCGGATGTCTGGCCTATCAACTTTCGATGTTATTGTCAGCACAAACCATGGTGACTATGGGTAACGGGGAATCGGGGTTTGATTCCGGAGAGGGAACCTAAGAAACGGCTACCACATCCAAGCAAGGCATTATGCGTGCAAAATTACCTATTAGGCATAATTAGGTGAGGGTCTGCAGGTGAGCTGACCCTGTAAAAGATTTTAGGTGCGGGCCTGCAGGTGAGCTGACCCTGTAAAAGATTTTAGGTTTGGGCCTGCTGGTGAGCTGACCTTCCCAAAAATTATATGCGAGGGCCTGATGGTGAGCTGACCCTGTAAATGATTGCAGGTGTGGGCCTGCTGGTGAGCTGACCCTCTAAAAAATTATATGCGAGGGCCTAATGGTGAGCTGACCCTGTAAATGATTGTAGGTTTGGGACTGCTGGTGAGCTGACCTGCTAAAGAATTATATGCAAGGGCCTGATGGTGAGCTGACCCTGTAAATGATTGTAGGTGAGGGTCTGCTGGTGAGCTGACCCTCTAAAAAATTATATGTGAGGGCCTTCAGGTGAGCTGACCCTGTAAAAGATTGTAGGTGAAGGCCTGCTGGTGAGCTGACCCTGTAAAAAATTATATGTGAGGGCCTGCTGGTGAGCTGACCCTGTAAAATGTTATATGTGAGGGCCTGCTGCTGAGCTGACCCTCTAAAACATTATGGTTGAGGGCCTGCTTCTGAGCTGACGATTAAAAAAATTATGGGAGAGTGCCTGCTGCTTAGCTGACCATTGAAAAAATATACAGTGTTCAAAGCAGGCTGGGTCGCCTGAATACTTCAGCTAGGAATAATGGAATAGGACTCCGGTTCTATTTAGTTGGTTTTCTGAACTGGGGCCATGATTAAGAGGGATGGCCGGGGACATCCCTATTGCGCCGCTAGAGGTAAAATTCTTGGATCGGAACAAGACGAACCAAAGCGAAAGCATTTGCCAAGAATATTTTCATTAATCAAGAACGAAAGTCGGAGGTTCGAAGATGATCAAATACCGTCGTAGTTCCGACCAAAAACGATGACGACTAGCGATCCAGCTGCGTTATTCCCATGACCCGCCAAGCTGCTTCCGGGAAACCAAAGTCTTTGTGTTCCGGGGGGGGAGTATAGTTGCAAAGCTGACAAAGTACAGTGTATGTCCCAGAATTTTTTTTGAAGAGCACATTTTACACTGCAGCTGTGACCCTGGTACGGTCACTGTCAGAAGCAGACACCGTCTACGAAAAAATTAAATTGTATGTCACAGATACATTTTTGAAGCGCACACGTTACACAGCAGATGTGGCCCTGGTAAGGTCACTGTCAGAAGCGGACACTGTCTAGGGAAAAATTTAATTGTATGTCACAGATAAATTTTAGAAGTGCACACGTTACACAACAGATGTGGCCCTGGTAAGGTCACTGTCAGAAGCAGACATGTCTACGGAAAAATAAAATTGTATGTCACAGATAAATTTTAGAAGCGCACACGTTACACAGCAGATGTGGCACTGGTAAGGTCACTGTCAGAAGCGGACACTGTCTATGGAAAAATTCTATTGTATGTCACAGATAAATTTTTTAAGCGCACGCGTTACAATGCAGATGTGGCCCTGGTAAGGTCACTGTAAGAAGCGGACATGTCTAGGGAAAAATTAAATTGTATGTCACACTTTTTTTTTTGAAGCGCACAGGTTACACTGCAGATGTGGCCCTGGTAAGGTCACTGTCAGAAGCGGACACCGTCTAGGGAAAAATTAAATTGTATGTCACAGATTAATTTTTGAAGCGCACACGTTACACTGCAGATGTGGCGCTGGTAAGGTCACTGTTAGAAGCGGACACCGTCTACGGAAAAAGTACACTGGATGTCACTGATATTTGAGGGATGCGCACACTTTACATAGGAGATGTGGCGCGAATAATTTCACTGTTCGCAGGGGACACGGTCTATGGAAAAAGCACACTGAATGTCACTAATATTTGAGGGATGCGCAGACTTCCAGTGTTTTCAATAGACTGACCTGCTACTGTGTGTGTTGAATATACACACATGTCTCAACCTGCACAGACAAGCTCAGCTCTCTAACAGAATATGCTGGGGTAGATAACCTATTGAACACCCGATGTAATATAACATGACATCATCACTGAGCTTCAGGTATGGGTTTATTTGAAACCTCACAGAGCCCATGAAGCCTTCCATGTATCAGTGTGTATAGAAGGATAGCCATCGGTTACTGAGTAGGACACCCCATTGGATGCCCTATCCCACAATGAGAAGATATTTAGATAAATAAACTACATGTTAGGGCTCATTCACACAACTGTATCCATTTTTGAAAATCCGGGCAAGAATAGGACATGTTCTATCCTGTATGAAGGGACATGCAACCGACACACGGATGCAGATAGCACACGGTGTGCTGTCTGCATCTTTTGCGGCCCCATTGAAATGAATGGGTCAGCATCTGATCCGCAAAATTGCAGAACCGATAGAAAAATATGGTCATGTGAATGGGCCATTAGTGTGCCACCCATGCCGTACATTAGGGACTGCAAATTGGGGTCCCCAATGCACGGGTACCAACTGTGTCGCGGGCGCTGACAGATGCAGACCCATTCAACTTGAATGGGTCTGCGATCTGTCTGCACTGTAAAAAAAAGAGCATGTTCTATATTTTTATAGTGTGGTGACGCTGTGTGGACTGAAATGCCACGGAAGCGCTCCGTAGTGCTTTGGTGGCCTTCCACTCTGTGCCTCTGCTCCGTATCTTCCTGATTGCAGACCCATTAAAGTGAAAGGGTCTTCATCCATGATATGGTGCGCACACGGCCATTGACTGTATATTGCAGACCCACAGTTTGTGGGCGCGCAATATGGGCACAGCTGGCACACGTTCGTGTTAATGAGCCCTTAGGGTCCATTCACACGTCGGCAATTCTGTTCCGCATTTTGCGGAACAGAATTGCACTTCCGGGTCCGCAATTCTGTTCCAGAAAATGTCCTATTCTTGTCCGCAATTGACAAGATTAGGCATTTTCTATTAAGTGCCGGCAATGTGCGGTCCGCAAAATGCGGAATGCACTTTGCCGTGTCTGTGTTTTGCGGATCCGTGGATTCGCAAAACACATGGACGTGTGAATAGACCCTTATACTGAACTTTTCCTCACAAAACTATATAAGGGTACTTTCACATTAGGGGCAGGGGAGTCCGGCAGGCTGTTCCGGCTGGTGAACAGCCTATCGGATCCGTCCTGGCGCTAGTTCACGTGTGCCCCCAGACTGCAGCTCCGTCCCCATTGACTATAATGGGGGTGGGGGCGGAGTTCCGGTGGCAGTACGGCAGCGCACGGCGAGAGGCAGCCGGACTAAAAGTACTGTGAAACTAGCCTACACCGTGTCTTCTCTTTTTTCATGGTGACAGGTTCCTTTCCCTTTAATATGAATCCACTCTGTTCAGTCAATGCTGTTTTATCATGTATTACATTACACCAACGCTAAAACAAGCTGAAAGGCGCCAAGGTCTTTAATGTGTCTTAATTAGTATGTTTACCAGAAAGGGATTGTTAAAGCAGTATATAATAATTATATACCATGCACTCCCTTGTGAAGGGGGCACTGTAATGCACTTTTGACAGATTTAAGAGAATAAAATGTATTTTAACCCCTTCACACTTCTATAGCTACAAATACATAATTAAGGCTTCATACACAAGACCATGGTTGTGGTCTACATCCGATCCACATTTTTTGCGGATTGGATGCGGACCCATTCACTTCAATGGGGTCGCTAAATATTCGGACAGCACTCAATATGTCCATTCTGTGGTCCCGCAAGAAAATATAGAACATATACTATTCTTGTCCGTTTTAAAGACAAGGATAGAACAGTTCTACAGAGGACAGGACAATCTGTTCCGCCAAATGTGGAACACACATGGCCGGTATTGTGGCAGGCGCAGCACTATGAAGTGCCTTTTGATATCTCTGACTTTTAGTCTAACCAGACTGTCTATTACTCTGTAATTCCTCTAGCACCGTTCTATGGAAACAGTAGGTTTAAAGAGGACCTTTCAGTTGTATAAATTATGTGAACTGAGTATGCTGCCATATAGAGCGGCGCCCGGGGTCTCAATGCACTTACTATTATCCCCGGGCGCCGCTCCGTTCTCCCGTTATAGGCTCCGGTACCTTTGCTCCTTAAGTTATAGTAGGCGGGTCTTCCCTTGTCCTGTGGGCGTCTCCTTCTCCTAGGCTGCAGCGCTGGCCAATCGCAGCGCACAGCTCACAGCCTGGGAGGTTTTTTTCTCCCAGGCTGTGCCCTCTTTAAAGAGCACACCAAATACTTGACATAACTTCTTTATTAACGTCAACTTTCCTTCATATAACACTCCGCCTCCGCAGCAAATAATCCATGTACAAAACACGTATTGAAAAGATATCACAAAATGGCGGCATGCATAAGATGGTGGTTCAACTGTTCAATCTTGTCATTCAACATAAAATGGTGGATATATTTCTCTCTTCAGTATCTGTACTCTCACTTTAAGTTATTTAAGCACATTATGATCTCACTGAGTGGTATATCTGAGGTCTAACTAATAGTTCTACTTGCTGAATTTGGTCCCAATTTGCAGTATGCAATTAGCAGTAACTATTTGCAGATTGGTTAAGTATGATCTGGTATGGTTGTATGCAATTTGGATAGCAATATGGAATTTTAATTTGCAATTGGTGAAACTGTAAATAAACACATACAGTGGATATAAAAAGTCTACACAACTCTGTTAAAATGATTTTGTGATGTAAAAAAGGAGACAAAGATAAATAATTTCAGAACCTTTTCCACCTTTAATGTGACCTATAAACTGTACCACTCAATTGAAAAACAAACTGAAATCTTTTAGGTGGAGGGAAGAAAACAACGTGGTTGCATTATAACTGGGGATGTAGTTGTGTTCAGAATTAAGCAATCACATTCACAATCATGGTAAATTGGAGTCAGCATACATCTGCCATCATTTAAAGTGCCTCTGATTAACCCCAAATAAAGTTCAGCTGCTTTAGTTGGTCTTTCCTGAAATTTTCTTAGTCGCATCCCACAGCAAAAGCCATGGTCCACAGAGAGCTTCCAAAGCATCAGAGGGATCTCATTGTTAAAAGGTATCAGTCAGGAGAGGGGTACAAAACTAAAGAATTTCCAAGGCATTAGATATACCATGGAATACAGTGAAGACAGTCATCATCAAGTGGAGAAAATATGGCACAACAGTGACATTACCAAGAACTGGACGTCCCTCCAATATTGATGAAAAGACGAGAAGAAAACTGGTCTGGGAGGCTACCAAGAGGCCTACAGAAACATTAAAAGAAGCTTCAGGAATATCTGGCAAGTACTGGCTGTGTGGTACATGTGACAACAATCTCCCGTATTCTTCATATGTCTGGGCTATGGGGTAGAGTGGCAAGACGAAAGCCTTTTCTAACGAAGAAAAACATCCAAGCCAGGCTAGATTTTGCAAAAACACATCTGAAGTCTCCCAAAAGCATGTGGGAAAAGGTGTTATGGTCTGATGAAACCAAGGTTGAACTTTTTGGCCATAATTCCAAAAGATATGTTTGGCGCAAAACCACACTGCACATCACCAAAAGAACACCATACCCACAGTGAAGCATGGTGGTGACAGCATCATGCTTTGGGGCTGTTTTTCATCAGCTGGAACTGGGGCCTTAGTTAAGCTAGAGGGAATTATGAACAGTTCCAAATGCCAGTCAATACTGGCACAAAACCTTCAGGCTTCTGCTAGAAAGTTGAACATGAAGAGGAACTTCATCTTTCAGCATGACAACGACCCAAAGCATACATCCAAATCAACAAAGGAATGGCTTCACCAGAAGAAGATTAAAGTTTTGGAATGGCCCAGCCAGAGCCCAGACCTGAATCCAATCTGTGGGGTGATCTGAAGAGGGCTGTGCACAGGAGATGCCCTCGCATTCTGACAAATTTGGAGTGTTTTTGCAAAGAAGAGTGGGCAAATATTGCCAAGTCAAAATGTGCCGTGATGACAGACTCATACCCCAAAAGACTGAGAGCTATAATAAAATCAAAAGGTGCTTCAACAAAGTATAAGCACCCTTATGCAACCATTATTTTTATATTTTTTCTTCCCTCTACCTAAAAGATTTCAGTATGTTTTTCAATTTAGTTGTACAGTTTATAGGTCACATTAAAGTTGGAAAAAGTTCTTAAATGATTTCTCTTTTGTCTCATTTTTTTACATCATAGAAACCTGACATATTAACAGGGGTGTGTAGACTTTTTATATCCACTGTAAATAACTAGTTCAGTATACAGCTATAATCGCTACATTAACAATAGGAACATTATATAACTGTTTTACATACCTATTTTGGCCTCTTGTGTCCATAAAACACAGCTCTTAGTGGAGTGTGTGTTTCTGTTCAGCTCCTCTCTCTGGTGAATAATGTTTCTAGCAGCTCCTGCTAGGGGAATTTCTCACACAAGTTGTGTGTGAGGCTGCATGTAATTGGTCACAACTCCTGGGCTGTGTGAGTCTGGCTAGGATTGGTCAAGACTCCTGCTTAGCAACAACAGTTTAACTCTATGCTTTCTGTTGTGTCTGCTGTGTCATTGAGCTTACCTTACATTATATAATGAATCTTAAAGGCACATTTTCTGTTTCTACTTCTGTGGACACACAATATAACAGTTATATGACATCCAAACACGAAGTCACTGTAAATAACTCTGCTTTTGTCTTTAACACACAAACATAGCAACTATATTAAGGTTATTGGCAGGTTTATCTGTATATACATATAAGCTATGTTAGCAACCTAGGACAGGTTTTAGCTGGCTAGCTACTGGTATGCATGTTTTGCGGATCCACAATTTGCAGACATCAAAAACGTCCGTGTCCATGAGCCCATGTAGTCTGATAAATGTTCACCAAAATATTATTACATGGAAAATGTATAAAATAAAACTGATCAAGAGACAAGAAGATAGTAGAACATGAAAAACGTAAAGTCCAATCTTTTCTCCCATTGATAAACAGCACTGGTTATTTTACTCCCCTGTAAAAAAAAAAAAAAAAAAGTGGGGCACATATTAGGCGATAGTTCCAGAATTGTTGCAGAAATGAATGAGCTTGTCCTATTCATCTAATGGGGCTTGCCGAAAGACAATCAAGACACCAAGATATGACTCAAAACCTCACCAGCATGAAAAAGCCATTGTAAATTTTAGGCCTGAACTCCACAGATGCATCTTAGCATTGGCCTTGGCCATATTGTTGTAATGCTGCAATGCTAGCGAATCCCATGGCAAAATCCCCTTTACATTAGTTTTTTTTTAAGCCTTTGCATTGCAAAGGGGGCAAAATCTGTGTGGATGACACTTCATGAAATCTTACCCATTTAACTGTTACTATAATAGAGTGTGGACTTCCAGTCCACATTTCCATGGTGAAACATCCACAGTGTATCTGCCTACGTGGACATACCCTTAGAGCTCATGCCCACAAAGGTAAGGGCTCAGTGCCTGTATTGCATACCGTAAGCGGCGGGTACGCAATATATGGGCAAAGGCCGTGTGCACTCTGTGTTGTGGATGGGGACACATTGACTTGAATGGGTGTGTGCGCGATCTGCAAGATACAGCCGAAGATAGGACATGTTGTATCCTTTGCGGAGCGGAGGCACGGAAGCACTATGAATCACTTCTGTGGGCTTTCGGGTCCATGTCTCTGCACCGTTAATAAAGATAAGACATATCTTATCTTTTGCCGTCTTATGCAGATCACGGACCCATTCAAGTCAATGGATCCGCATCCATGTTATGGACTGCACACGGCCGGTGCCCGTGCATTGCAGACTGCTGTTTGCGGTCCGCAGCATGTTCCCAGGGCCCTCACATTTGTGGGCATGAGCCCTTATTATGACCATTTATCAAAATATCACAGCGAAGCCCAAGCCTCATCCACTTTATATGTGGTGACATACCTGCCGGACAGTCTGAAACTTATAGAGGGCTGATTCATCAAAACTTGTGCAAAGGAAAACTGGTTTAGTTGCCCATAGCAACCAACCAGATTCCACCTTTCATTTTCTAAAAGAGCTCTGAAAAATGAAAGGTGGAATCTGATTGGTTGATATAGGGAACTAAGCCAGTTTTCCTTTACGCCAGTTTCAATAAATCTTCCCTATAGCGTTAAATCTAATTACAAATGCTGATGTCATTTACATTGGAGTTACCTTCTGTGCTGTGAAGACAGGCAAAACGGTGTTCAATCATGCAGGACAGGTGAACCCAGAACCCAAAATGTGCTACAAGTGAACGTATTTCAGCTGCAATCCAATAGGGTTAGGCCTTATTCACACATCTGTGTCCATGATGAAATCCATGAGAAGATGATCAGTGATTCAGCCATGAAGATTTCTGCAAAGAATCCGTGTTTGGTCCGTGTGTCCGTCTTTTGCTTTTCGTGTGTCATCTGTGTTCCATGGACACTGCAATTAATTTTCAGAGCATCTTCTATAAATGGTCTGTGAAACACGACCGAAACACGGTCACAGACCAATAGACTATAATCGGCATGATGGACCAAAATAGAGTATTCCTCTGTGCTAACACCACGTACCCACGGACCGTACTTAAACACAGTTGAGTGAATACACACATTAAAATAAATGGGTGCATGTACTGTTCTTGAATTCCTAACATGTGAATAAGGCTTAACCATGGAACAAGTAGTCTAAGTGTGCCCTATGCGTTGCGGTCGAGCGATGGCAATCTGGCTATTGCAGCTCAGTCCTATACAAGTGAATGGAAGGAGAGCATCCATAACCTAGCAGAATGGTCTGCTGAATGCGGGTTTAATGAAAGAGTTAGATAAGATGGAGATGTGGCCGTGTACAGCCAGGTCCATAAATATTGGGACATCAACACAATTCTAAAATTTTTGGCTCTATACATCGCCATAATGGATTTGAAATAAAACGAACAAGATGTGCTTTACCTGCAGACTGTCAGCTTTAATTTGAGGGTATTTACATCCAAATCAGGTGAATGGTGCAGGAATTACAACACTTTGCATATGTGCCCCCCCCCCCCCCCTGTTAAGGGACCAAAAGTAATGGGACATAATAATAATCATAAATCAAACTTTAAATTTTTAATACTTGGTTGCAAATCCTTTGCAGTCAATTACAGGCTGAAGTCTGGAACGCATAGACATCACCAGATGCTGGGTTTCATCCCTGGTGATGCTCTGCCAGGCCTCTACTGCAACTGTCTTCAGTTCCTGCTTGTTCTTGGGGCATTTTCCCTTCAGTTTTGTCAGCAGCAAGTGAAATGCATGCTCAATCGGATTCAGGTCAGGTGACTGACTTGGCCATTGTATAACATTCTACTTTTTCCCCTTAAAAAACTCTTTGGTTGCTTTTGCAGTATTCTTTGGGTCATTGTCCATCTACACTGTGAAGCGCCGTCCAATGAGTTCTGAAGCATATGGCTGAATATAAGCAGATAATATTGCCCGAAACACTTCAGAATTCATCCTGCTGCTTTTGTCAGCAGTCACATCATCCATAAATACAAGAGAACCAGTTCAATTGGCAGCCATACATGCCCACGCCATGACACTACCACCACCATGCTACACTGATGAGGTGGTATGCTTAGGATCATAAGCAGTTCCTTTCTTTCTCCATACTCTTTTCTTCCCATCACTCTGGTACAAGTTGATTTTGGTCTTATCTGTCCATAGGATGTTGTTCCAGAACTGTGAAGGCTCTTTTAGATGTCGTTTTGCAAACTCTAATCTGGCCTTCCTGTTTTTGAGGCTCACCAATGGTTTACATCTTGTGGTGAACCCTCTGTATTCACTCTGGTGAAGTCTTCTCTTGATTGTTGACTTTGACATACATGCACCTACCTCCTGGAGAGTGTTCTTCATCTGGCCAACTGTTGTGAAGGGTGTTTTCTTCACCAGGAAAAGAATTCTTCGGTCATCCACCACAGTTTTTTTCCGTGGTCTTCTGGGTCTGTTGGTGTTGCTGAGCTCACTGGTGCGTTCCCTCTTTTTAGAATGTTCCAAACAGTTGTTTTGGCCACACCTAATGTTTTTGCTATCTCTCTGATGGGTTTGTTTTGTTTTTTCAGCCTAATGATGGCTTGCTTCACTGATACAATATAAATAGGTCCGGCAGCACTCCTATCTCCAAAAATCAGCCACTTTGGAAAATCCATGCACTATACCTTAACCACGGTAGTATTGGTGCCAGCAGATCGGGATCCTGGCTGTTGATCCACCATCAAATAACAATACGAAAAAATCCGCAGCACTCGTCGGTTTGTGGTAAATAAAGTGGATTTATTCCATAAAAAACAGCAAGGGAATGCGACGTTTCGACCGTTCCCGGTCTTTTTCAAGCAATGAAAAAGACCGGGAACGGTCGAAACGTCGCATTCCCTTGCTGTTTTTTATGGAATAAATCCACTTTATTTACCACAAACCGACGAGTGCTGCGGATTTTTTCGTATTGTTGCTTCACTGATAGTGACAGCTCTTTGGATCTCATCTTGAGAGTTGACAGCAACAGATTCCAAATGCACATAGCACACTTGAAATGAACTCTGGACCTTTTATCTGCTCATTGTAATTGGGATAATGAGGAAATAACACACACCTGGTCATGGAACAGCTGAGAAGCCAATTGTCCCATTACTTTTGGTCCCTTAACAAGTGGGGGGCTCATATGCAAACTGTTGTAATTCCTACACCGGTCACCTGATTTGGATGTAAATACCCTCAAATTAAAGCTAACAGTCTGCAGTTAAAGCACATCTTGTTCGTTTCATTTCAAATTGTGGTGGTGTATAGAGCCAAACATGTTAGAATTGTGTCCATGTCCCAATATTTATGGACCTGACTGTATATGTGCGGCTATCTTCATTGTACTTGGGAGTGATGAAACGTGGCTAATTGAGCAACACACATAAATTACAAGGGAGGGAGCCACATGTAGTCATGATATGTCCTTTTCCTTTAAAGTGGTTACCCCAGAGTATAAAATTCCCCCCATATGCCCGGGCCCCCCACACTAAATATACTTACCCCACTCCCTGCGCCGCTCCTGGTCCCCGCACCACGCTTCTGCTTCTCCCCGTACACAGATGAAAACATCCAGTGTCGGGCGAGGACGGGGATGAGCCTCCCTAGCGGCTCTCGGATAACCCCTTTAAGGGATCCCCTATCTCCCAATAGGTAGGAGTCCTGGAAGTGTCTGACACCTATCACATATAGTTTCGATATGCCATAAATGTCTTCAATGATAATAGCCCTTAAAGTTTTACTTCAGGCATTGGAATTGGTGCGAATGTGGCCCCTCAGAGGAAAAAGGTTCTGTATCCCTTATGGTTACAAAGGAAAGTGGTTGATATGGAAAACCCAGATATAGGTACTTCTATTATTGAAGGATAGATACGAAAATGAAGGGTTAATGCTGTTAGTACACAGTACATAGGACATGTATGCTGCCGTTAATCAGAGCGCACACTAATTAAGCTGAGATAAGGATTAAACACTGTTATGTACCACTGAGCGGATCCAGATGCTGATGCACTCATCATGTTAACACCTTCCCTCCCACTGTCTCCGAAAACCTACAATGGTAAAGTGCTAAACCAATGCGATGCTCACTGATAGGTTCAGAACATACAGGTCCTTCTCAAAAAATTAGCATATTGTGATAAAGTTCATTATTTTCTGTAATGTACTGATAAACATTAGACTTTCATATATTTTAGATTCATTACACACCAACTGAAGTAGTTCAAGCCTTTTATTGTTTTAATATTGATGATTTTGGCATACAGCTCATGAAAACCCAAAATTCCTATCTCAAAAAATTAGCATATTTAATCTGACCAATAAAAGAAAAGTGTTTTTAATACAAAAAAAGTCAACCTTCAAATAATTATGTTCAGTTATGCACTCAATACTTGGTCGGGAATCCTTTTGCAGAAATGACTGCTTCAATGCGGCGTGGCATGGAGGCAATCAGCCTGTGGCACTGCTGAGGTGTCATGGAGGCCCAGGATGCTTCCATAGCGGCCTTAAGCTCATCCAGAGTGTTGGGTCTCGCTCAACTTTCTCTTCCCAATATCCCACAGATTCTCTATGGGGTTTAGGTTAGGAGAGTTGGCAGGCCAATTGAGCACAGTAATACCATGGTCAGTAAACCATTTACCAGTGGTTTTGGCACTGTGAGCAGGTGCCAGGTCGTGCTGAAAAATGAAATCTTCATCTCCATAAAGCTTTTCAGCAGATGGAAGCATGAAGTGCTCCAAAATCTCCTGATAGTTAGCTGCATTGACCCTGCCCTTGATAAAACACAGTGGACTAACACCAGCAGCTGACATGGCACCCCAGACCATCACTGACTGTGGGTACTTGACACTGGACTTCAGGCATTTTGGCATTTCCCTCTCCCCAGTCTTCCTCCAGACTCTGGCACCTTGATTTCCGAATGACAAGCAACAGTACAGTGCTGCTTCTCTGTAGCCCAGGTCAGGCGCTTCTGCTGCTGTTTCTGGTTCAAAAGTGGCTTGACCTGGGGAATGCGGCACCTGTAGCCCATTTCCTGCACACGCCTGTACACGGTGGCTCTGGATGTTTCTACTCCAGACTCAGTCCACTGCTTCCGCAGGTCCCCCAAGGTCTGGAATCGGTCCTTCTCCACAATCTTCCTCAGGGTCCGGTCACCTCTTCACGTTGTGCAGCGTTTTCTGCCACACTTTTTCCTTCCCACAGACTTCCCACTGAGGTGCCTTGATACAGCACTCTGGGAACAGCCTATTCGTTCAGAAATTTCTTTCTGTGTCTTGCCCTCTTACTTGAGGGTGTCAATGATGGCCTTCTGGACAGCAGTCAGGTCGGCAGTCTTACCCATGATTGCGGTTTTGAGTAATGAACCAGGCTGGGAGTTTTTAAAAGCCTCAGGAATCTTTTGCAGGTGTTTAGAGTTAATTAGTTGATTCAGATGATTAGGTTAATAGCTCGTTTAGAGAACCTTTTCATGATATGCTAATTTTTAGAGATAGGAAATTTGGGTTTTCATGAGCTGTATGCCAAAATCATCAATATTAAAACAATAAAAGGCTTGAACTACTTCAGTTGGTGTGTAATGAATCTAAAATATATGAAACTCTAATGTTTATCAGTACATTACAGAAAATAATGAACTTTATCACAATATGCTAATTTTTTGAGAATGACCTGTATATAGACAGCCATACATAAGAACGGCCATAGTTCATGAGTCGATTGTTTTGACTGTTTTAGTGTTGTTTTGTTTTTCTGGGCAGCATGATCCAGGTATGGTGTTTTTTGGGTATTTTTTCCTATAGGCTTCTCTATAGGACATAAAATGCCAATAGTCTGTTTAAACAGTTAGGGTCCATTCACACATCTGTAGAATGGGTCCGCATCCGTTACGCAAATTTCGGAACGGGTGCAGACCCATTCATTCTCTATGGGGCCTATGTGCTCTCCGCATTCACATTTCAGGAGCGCGGCCCCAATCTTTCGGTCCGCGACTCTGGAAAAAAATAGAACATGTCCTATTCTTGTCCGCAATGGCGGACAAGAATGGGCAGTTCTATGGGGGTGCCAGCCGAGTGTATTGCGGATCCGCAATACACTACGGAAGTGTGAATGGACCCTTAGAAGAAAAGGTGATGCAAAGCAGTGCAAAACACTAAAAGATTGTAAATGGTAAACATTTGGGTTTCAAATCAAAATAAATTAAAAAATGCAAAAAATGTGTGAAGGAAGAAGATACACGCAGAACCAACAATGACTGGGAACAAACAGTCCCATGTTGTGTAAGCTGTATTTACATGCAGAAATCATCCCCTCAGTATGGGGATGAATGATCACTACTTTGATCATTTATCCCCATACAATATTCATGGTTCAAATTCAGATTAATGAATCTGCTGACATAAACAGGCCTTAAATCCTGACAGGACTCCTACGAGAGATAATGAGAGTCCTAATAACTGTCTATTCTGGATGATTGATAGCCATCCGTGTACACATGCAGTGAGACCCCGTGGGAGCCTGTGTGGAGAATGGGAGTGGTAGTGCAAATGCAAGCTCCCTGGGTCCGTTGCAGTAAAAGTGATGGAGTAAACTGTAGTGTGGTGCGGTATAAAGATGAGACCAGATCCACAGTACTTTACTGAAGCCGGTCAGCAGGTGATTCTCACAAGCACTATTCACATGAAATGCAGTCTTTACAGTCGACTCAAGTAGTTCCCAAAAGTTGTATATGGAGGCTAGATTCTATGTCTTACAATCAGACTAAAGGGATGCACTTTCTCTATCATCAGATATATGATATACACAGTATACTATAGGGAATACAGTCTATAAACAGGGGGCCGTCCGGTCCTTTGGTTATTGTGGGCAGCTTGTAGTTTATAGTATTCCCACCAAATGCAGAGGAGGCTAAAGCCAGATTAGCAGTGTTTACCTTTCTTGCCAAAGTGATCTGCAATCCCAATATGTTGGCTAAACGTTCTGTAGATCTTCTCCCTTCTAGGGGTCCATTCACACGTCCGTAGAATAGGTCCGCATCCGGTGCAGACCCATTCATTCTCTATTGGGCAGTGTGCTGTCCGCATCCGCATTTCCGGAGCGCTTCCCCTATCTTCCGGTCTTCGACTCTGGAAAAAAATAGAACATGTCCTATTCTTGTCCGCAGTTCTATGGGGGTGCCGGCCGGGTGTATATGCACATAATACATAAAATACAGTGATATTAACACTTTCAGTGGTTTGCACTGTATTTCAGGACTTCCTCTCCATAATAAATGCCATGTGCTGAAGTGAGACAGCCCCTTTAAGTCTCTAGTGACCTAGTGGTATGTTTTTCTTGGTGGCCTCTTGGGCCAAGGTCCAACCCTTGGTAGCCAAATGAATTAGCTCCAGTGTGTAGTAAATCATTAAGAACTTTTGTTAGTGTTCATGAAACCTAGGGAGCTTCTTCCATGATGCTGACAAAAATTCAGTTTTTCTTCATATCTAATGTCAGCGGTACCATAGATTTTTAGAATCTGGGCTAAATCAATTGATAGGTGTCTACTGAGGTGCAAAAGTATTTTAAGGCCTCATGCACACAACAGTATTTTTTTGTGGCCCGCAAAAAGGGGTTCCGTTGTTCCGTGATCCGTTTCCGTTTTTGTTTCCGTGTGTCTTCCTTTATTTTTGGAGGATCACCAGACATGAAGGAAAGTAAAAAAAAGTCTAAGTCAAGTTTGCCGTGCAAATAATAGAAAAAAAACGGACACGGATGCAGATGACAATCTTGTGTGCCTCCGTGTTTTTTCACGCACTTATTGACTTGAATGGGTCCGCGAACCGTTTTCCATGAAAAAAATAGGACAGGTTATATTTTTTTGACGGACTGGAAGAACCACGGATCACGGACGCGGATGACAAACGATGCTTTAGCCGAGTTGTAAATGGGTCCGCAGAAAATCACGAAAAATGGAACAACGGACACGGAATGAAATAACAGTCGTGTGCATGAGGCCTAAGGAGCATTGTATATGGGCCAATAAGATGCCTAGCTTGGCACAGAAAAGTATTGTACGATATTGGCATCCGCTGGCCACTAAATTGCCTATAACCATCTATTGGGTCTAACTGAAGAGATCACATGTACTCTAGTAACCTATTTTCCGCTGCGGTGTGTAGCTGCTACCATCATGCCTCTCTGTACCCAACTGTTTTACAGATGGCCGATTTCATGTCCTAAACATGCTAATCTGAGGGAGTCTCAGGGGTTTTCAGCATCCTAAATCAGCACACCGTGACAATAACACACGCTGCCAGAAACGGTGCAGTCAGGAGGACATAAAGTCATCTGCTGGCGCAGGCACGTGTCGCCAGGGCACCTGCTTAGAGCAGACACACATTATCATTTATTAGCGCAATATGGCGTAATGACAACAATATGCTGTGACAGTAACATTCAGCTTTCAAAATGAATAACATACTGGACGCAGAACCTCAAGACATTTTACTTTAGTTAATAACGTGTTACAGAAGCAGCTTGTGCTCCCCTCTGCTCACCTGTTTTGGTGGCACTGATCTGCCTACCACTGTTTCCTCAGGCTTGCTCTGTCCGTCCATGCAGCCTGTGGCCTGTTTGTCGGCAAGACCCCTTCTCCTCTGCCCGTAGGGCACGCAAACCCAATCCCTCCGGCTCTTAAAAGCCAAATCATCACCACCCAATATATGGTAACCCTGGGGTACTGAAGGTACCTTCCCCTTTGGTAAGGTGTCAAAGCCAGTGTTCCTCAACTCCAGTCCTCAGGGCCCACCTACCAGTCATGTTTTCAGGATTTCCTTAGTATTGAGCAGGTGATATAATTAGTGTCAGTGCATCAGGACTTACCTCAGGTATTCATTCTGTGGGATATTCTCAAATCATGACCGGTAGGTGGGTCCTGAGGACTGGAGTTGAGGAACACTGGTCTAAGCAATAAGGTTCTTAGTTTGCTACTTCCTGCAAAAGTGTCCTATATCTTGTTGTCTGCCTCTGTACCACCCACTTCCTTTTCACTGGATTTTTTTCAATTAAATTTATTATTTACAAAGACATCAATAACTAAACAAAAAAGACAGGATATAAAAAAATAAAAATGTTATTCATACATTATCCTTATAATATCCTGGGCAGTGAAAATATACAGAAAGAAAAAAAATGTAAAAATCTGTCAAAAGTGAGATGTCAGGTAGCTAAGGTCAGACCAATGTACAGCCCAGATGAATACAGTATAATTAATTTGCCCACCGCATTAATTCACCCTTCCATTGTCTTTTACAGATATCTTTTATATCATATCGTAGACAAATATATTTTCTCATAGAGAGAATACTTGTCTACTCTGATAGGCATTTCCACTCCAAGTCTGGAGGTTCCTGAGACTTCCAGTTGATAATAACTATACTACGAGGAGCCTCCAGAATACGGGACGCGACCCAGCACCCTTCTCTTGGAATCTGCGATTTCTGGGTTGAGCGTTGTTTCTTGATTAGCCATTTGTAAAATGTGGAAGTACCCTCCAAAAAGATTTAATTTTCCTTCAACACTGAAGCATATGCTCCCTTATTTCCCCACATGGCCTCCAGGAGAGACACTAGATTTGTGGGTTAGATTTTGCCAGTGTCAGTGTGTCAGTGAGAGATCTGCTCACATTTGGTTTTTTTTTAACCATAGCCACATGGTTTGTACTTGTAGTATTTTTACAAATCCATCTGACTAAAGCTTTTAATTTTAGCCGTCATGTCTGCGATTGATATTCCTAGATATTTTATACTCTTTTGTGCCCATTCAAAGGCTTAAAGGGCTTCTGTCACCCCCCAACCCCCAATTTTCAGTTTTTGACTTATTATATTTGTTAATGTAAGCAGATTCCATATATGCCCCTTTTACCTCGGGCTGTGCAGTAATTACAGTAAAAAACTTACTTTTATTATATGTACATTTCTTCACTACCAGCAAGTTGGGCGAGCGCTCTCCTCCTCTCGCAGGCAGCCTCAAATCAGGAGGAGGAGAGCGCTCGCTGGCCCTGTCAATCAAGTGGAGGAGGGGGCGTTTTTTCAAACAGAGGATGCGGCGGCTACCAGCAAGTCCGCCCAACTTGCTGGTAGTGAAGAAATTTACATATAAAAAAAATTATGTTTTTTACTGTAATTACTGCACAGCCCGAGGTAAGAGGGGCATATATGGAATCTGCTTACATTAACAAATATAATAAGTCAAAAACTAAAAATTGGGGGTTCGGGGGTGACAGAAGTCCTTTAACATTCCTTAATTTAGCTTTGTAGTTCTGGAGGGACATTAAAGTTTTTTTTTATATTGATGTCCAATCCTCAGGATAGGTCACCAATATCAGTTTCGCAGCAGGCCATCTGCCAGCACCCCCGCTGATCAGCTGTTTGAAGAGAACGCAGTGCTGTCACGAACGCTGCCTGCTCAACGTCGTAATTACAGCGGCGAGCAACTTGATGTTTATATATTTAGGGGTGGGTTCAGATTACGTGTTTGCCATCCATTTAATGTACTGTATACCGTACTTTGGGGAAAAGCACAGGACACTTTTCTATCCTGCAGTCCAATAAAAAGGCATATACATTAACGTAAACCTTTTTTTTTTGTTTACAATAGAACTTTATGGTGAACAGATGCCACTGTATGGCATACATCGGAGGCATCCGTTAACATATATATATATTTTATACTTTAAACGGATTGCAAAAATGTGATGTGAACCCACCCTAAAACTCAGCTTTTTCTGAGCTCAGTTTACACAAGGGCCACCTTATAAGTGACTGACAGCTATATCTGTAAATACACTCACTATCATCAAATGATAGTTAAAGGCTATGTACACCTTCGGGTGCAATAATTTTTTTTTATGATGACATTTTACTTATTTTGGATAAAAATTGTTTTTTTCAATTGGTCTTTATTAAAAATAATTAACCAGTCACAAAGAGTTAACTGTTTGTCTAGCTGTGTGAATCATACTTTCACTTTGTGCCGGTTATCTAGTAAACCTTATCTCCAAATTACTAAAAGGTCATAAACACGTATTTAAGCCACACTCTTAGTGAGATAAGAATAGTGCTATAATGTTTATAAGGTCAGAGACAAGGAGCCATCAGCTGAGCTGCCTGATGGAACATAGTAACAACACAGAGCCTGCTACTAGAGAATGTCAAAGCTGTACAGAGAAAGGGGCTCAAATGTTTAATAAAGACCAATTGAAAAAATTATGTGTAGCTCAAAATTAGTACAATGTATTAATTTTAAAAAATGCTCCCAAAGATGTACATAGCCTTTAACCCCTTTAATCCACAGATGGTTTTTCAATTTTGTACTTTTCACTCCCTGCTTTTCCAGGGCCATACCATTCACATAGCCGTATAAGGGCTTGTTTTTTTGCGGGAAAAGTTGTACTTTCTGATTGTACCATTTAATATTGCATACGATGTAGTGGGGAGCTGGAAAAAAAATCCAAATAGGTTAGGATTGAAAAAAATAATAATTTTTGTTTTCATCGCCATATTCTGACCCATATAACCTTTTTGTAGCTATGTGTACAAAGCTGTGTGAGGGAACATTTCATAGATACCATTTTGGGGTGTGTATGACTTTTTATTCCATTTTTTGTAGGAGGTGAAGCAACCAAAAAATGGCAAATCAGCTATTTTGACTCTTTTTTTCCATTTAGCCGTTTGCCGTATGGGATAAATATTTTAATATTTTAAGAGTACAGGTGTTTTTGCATACAGCAATGCCCATGATGTTTATTTTTTTATTGTTTATCTATCTTTATTTTAGGGAAAAGGGAGTGATTTTAATTTTTATATTTTTAAAATTTTTATATTTTTATAAACATTTATTTTTTATTATGCTTCTTTATAGTTCCCCTAGGGAACTTTACCAAGCAAGCATCAGATTGCTTCTCTCATAGACCCCAATGCAATAGCTCCATAAGGACCTATATGCGACAGCCTCGGATCGAGGCTGCAAATAAATAGTTAATGGTTTCACAATGTGACATCTGTCAAAGCCACATTTGCAAGTGATGATAAACATGGGAAGTGATCCCTCTTAGTTAGACTCAGCATCACACACTATGGCTATTGTCTATTAACTATTACGGTATTTTTTGGTTTACATGAGATGTCACATTGAGATCCTTTAACTGTTCATTTGCAATAGCATTTTAACTGTCCCTTTAGATAAAATATTATTGGGTGGTTTTTGTTACTGTGTCTTTTTTTTTGTTGTGCCTTCTAGATATGGGTTTTACAGGGCCTGCATGAGTTCATGTGTTAGCATTATCATATGCAGTAACCATGTCATATTATTCTCACAGGTGTTTGGGAGCTCTTAACATTTTTAAAGTGTAATTCGTGTTGCTTGTTTTTTTTTTTTTTTGGGTGTTCACATTTATACGTGTGTTTGTTGGGATTTATGCATCAAGGTGCACTGTGCTGGTGGCATTAATATGCTTGGCTTATGTATTTTCCTTTCCAAAGGCTGTATATGGGGGAGAGTCAGTTAATTTGCAGGAGATAGTTGCCGGGTGTGGGCTGGTCCCATCCCTCTCTAATTGGAAGCTGCTCATTGGAGGTGTAGGCTGTGTATGAGAGCAGAGTGGGCCATAAGGACTCCAGCTTTGTAAGTCTAGAGCAGGCAGCAAAATGACATTATATATACCAGCCCAGAGAGGAAGGTTTAGCGGCTGTGCAAAGAAGATTGCTGAGTATCTTTCAGAGACGGTAATACCTGTACTTTGGCTGTAGACTTCTCTGCATTTTGGTTGGAGCTATAAACCTCAGGTTCCTCACTGTATTAAAGAGACAGATTGGATATCTGTTTGAGGACTGCACCCAGCTGAGGGTACTGTGGAAATACAGATATACCCCCATTGGAGAATTGGGAGGATTGTGCAGGTTACCTGGAGAGGAACTCAGAGGGGACTTTTATACTGTCAACACCCCCTATAGACAGCCTTGGGAAATGCATGCAATGTATATGATAAGAACGGTGCCTACCTCTGCCAGCACATGTATTTGTGTACTTTTTAAGCTGCTAGCAAAGGGCGCATAACTACTATATGGGGCAATAAGGGAGCATTCTACTGTTTGGGCACAAAGGGGACATGACTTCTGTGTAAAAGCACTAAGGCACTGGGGCATCACTACTGTGTGGGGGCACTAAGGGAGTATTCTACTGCAAAGGGTGCACTAAGGAAGCATTTTAATGTGTGGAGACACTGAGGGGGCATCACTAATGTGTGGGAACACTAAGGGGACATTCTACTGTGTGAGGGCACTAAGGGGGCATCACTACTGTGAAGCGAACACTAAGGGAACAGTCTACTGTGAAGGGAGCACTAAGGGGGCTTCACTACTGTGAATGGGGCTCTAAGGAATCATTACTACTGTGTGGGGGCACTAACGTGGAATAAGGGGAATAAATACTGTTTGGTGCACTATGGAGGCATACTGGGCCCAGGCAGTATACTATAAACTCTTGACTCCTCTCCTTTTCAGCATTAGTAAGCATTTTATTTCCGTATTCTTTATATGACTGAATTGGGGGTGGGGGTAGGTTTGTATGGCAATTGTTGGCAGTCTTGACTAGTTGCATGGGGAAGGGGTTGCTTGGGAAGTTGCTTGGGGCCCATTAATAATTTTATGACATATCCCAGCAAATGCCATAACATTATCAGACAAGAATCCTCCTTTAAATATAGGGCATGGGCCAAAACAGACCATGTTCTAGTCCAACAAGCAATGCCCATGTTTGACACAATCCACTAAAGCAACCCTCCAGGTTCATCCTTACCAAAGCTCAATAGCTTATGTGTGGATATGTGCAGAAATCCAGCTCTCGATGCACTGATTTCATGGTAATCCTATGATAGTGTTTCTGCACAGCAGCCAATCAGAAGAGGCACAGCTGCAGGAAGAGGGAGGAGGGAGGGGGCAGCAGCCTGAACCAATCATGAGACAGGGGGCGTGTCTCAGTCTACCTCAGACTTCTTTTAGGCATTGTAGATAAACTGAAGTTAAAAGTCATAGAGCACTGCTCTGCCCTTATGGAGCTGAGCTAAATAGCAAGTGAAGAGGGAATGAGACAGTAGGTGATGGTAGAAGCTGCTTATCTGGCCGTGTGGTGGCATGATGCGGCGGCGTCCAGGAGCAGGAGAGGTAAGTGTAAGTGTTTTTTATTTTATAAAACTTGGGGCTGATCTGAGGCCATGGGGGGGGGGGGGGGGTGAGAGGCATCATGGATGATAATGGGGGTGATGAGAGGCATTATGGATGATAATGGGGGGTGATGAGAGGCATCATGGATGATAATGGGGCTGATGAGAGGCATTATGGATGATAATGGGGCTGATGAGAGGCATTATGGATGATAATGGGGCTGATGGGAGGCATTATGGATGATAATGGGGCTGATGAGAGGCATTATGGATGATAATGGGGGTGATGAGAGGCATCATGGATGATAATGGGGTGATAAGAGACATCATGGATGATAATGGGGAAGATGAGTGGCATAATGGATGATAATGGGGGCTGATGAGAGGCATATTGGATGATAATGGGGCTGATGAGAGGCATATTTGATGATAATGGGTCTGATGAGAGGCATATTGGATGATAATGGGGCTGATGAGAGGCATATTGGATGATAATGGGGCTGATGAGAGGCATATTGGATGATAATGGGGATGATGAGAGGCATAATGTAAGATAATGGGGGTGATGAGAGGCATCATTGGTGATAATGGGGGTGATGAGAGGCATCATTGATGATAATCGGGTGATGAGAGACATCTTGGATGACAATAGGGAAGATGAGTGGCATAATGGATGATAATGGGGGTGATTAGAGGCATAATGGATGATAATGGGGGCTGATGAGAGGCATATTGGATGATAATGGGGGCTGATAAGAGGCATAAGGGCTGATATGGTAGCTGAAGAGAAGCATAGGGGCTGATATGGGGGCTGATGAGAGGCACGGGGGCTGATATGGGGGCTGATGAGAGGCATAAGAGCTGATATGGGGGCTGATGAGAGGCATGGGGCTGATATGGGGGCTGATGAGAGGCATGGGGCTGATATGGGGGCTGATGAGAGGCATGGGGCTGATATGGGGGCTGATGAGAGGCATGGGGCTGATGAGAGGCATGGGGCTGATATGGGGCTGATGAGAGGCATAGGGGCTGATATGGGGGCTGAAGAGAGGCATGGGGCTCTTTTCTGAAGTCTAATTGGGGGTAATTTACATTGGGGTCTGAGCTGACGTCTGATTGGGAGTCTGATCTGAGGTCTTATTGGGGTCTTATTACCATTGGGGGTCTGATTGGTGGTCTGACCTGAGGTGTAATGAAAAATATTGGTTTCTTATTGTCCTCCTCTAAAACCTAGGTGTGTCTTATGGGCCGATGCGTCTTAAAGAGTGAAAAATACGGTAGTTTATGATGATGAGGGCTTGCACTAGTATTTTAATTGACTCAGGTTTAAAGGGGTTATACAATCCTATACAAAGTCCCCATTATGGCGGGCACCCCACACTGAATATACTTGGCTCCCCGTCTGGTGTCGGGGGGTCAGCCAATGGCAGGTGGGGACGAGCCTAGCGTCACCCACGATGCTAGGAGGTTTTCATCCGGGCACGGGGAGAAGCAGCAGGGACCAGGAGCGGCACAGGGAGAAGGAGGGCTTTTTATAGCATTGGATAACCCCTTTAAGGACAGAGCGGACACGAGAAATGTTTTTGAGTGGAAAACAGCAGAAGGACGTAAGGATTTGACTGTGTGGCTTGAAGGACAGGGAAGAATCAAATGTTATCCCCAAGCAGCGTGCCTGTGACACTCAATAAAGTATGGAGCTATTAACTGTAATTGATAGGTCTGGTGGGGGGGCTGAGTGACATAGGGAAAAGATGATGAATTCTGTTTTCTCCATGTTGAATTTTAAAAAGTGTGAAGAGAAGAAGGAAGATATAGCTGATAGACACGCTGAGATTCGTGGGTGACTTTAGTTAGGGCAGTTTCAGTCGAGTGATTGGGTCAAAAGCCAAGTTGCAGCTGGTCCACAAGCGAGTAGATTGAGAGGTGGAAGGATAGTTAAAGGTGGACATGTGACTCTAGGAAGATTTTATGTGAATGGGAGTAGCAAGATAAGATGGTGCGGTAGCTGGATAATGAGGACAGGTCGAGGGTAGGCTTCTTCAGTATGGGTGTGATTGTGGCATGGTAAAAAGAAGGGAATACACCAATAATTAGCGATAAGTTGAAGAGTTGGGTTGGGGCTGGAAGTGGAAAGAGAGGTGGGAGGATTGTACAAGGTGGACATGTAGTTCTAGGAAGATTTTATGTGAATGGGAATAGCAAGATGGGACAACAGCTGGATAATGAAAACAGGTCCAGGGTAGGCTTCTTGAGTATGGGTGTGTTGAAGGGAATACACCAGTGGTTAGTGATACGTTATAGAGTTGGGTTGGGGATGGAATAAGTATAGTGGTAAGGTTAGGAGTGAGGTTGGATAGGATTGGGTCAAGGCCACAGCTGGTGAGTAGGGTTGAGCGAACCCAAACTGTAAACATTTCAGTAAAAGTTCAGGTTCGGGTTCGGTGTTCGGCTATTTTATGGCGCTTTTTGAAAGGCTGCAGTGCAGCCATTCAACAAGCGTTTAACTCTGTGCCCTTAGAAGCCATCACAGCCATGCCTACTAATGGCATGGCTGTTATTGACCAGTGCAGCATGTGACCCAGCCTCTATATAAGCTGGAGTCATGTAGTGCTGCACGTCACTCTGCTGTGCTTAGTGTAGGGATAGGATGCTGCTGCTGTGAAGGAGAGAATAGGAAAGAATCTTTAATCTGAAGTGCTTGTTAACTCAGCGATCTACATAGATTTCATTTTGTGGGTGCAGTGCACAATCTTTTTACCCTGCCCTGAGCCCAGTGACACAGAAAAATAACTGTTATCCATCTGTTAGTTAGGTAGGCGGCGGCCATTTTATTCAAGGTCAGTGCACCAGCACAGCATACGTGCTTTTGTGACATTCAAATCCAAGTTTGAAATACTGCAATAATAATCTGGGTTTAAAAAAACACAAATTTTTGGGCAAAATACTAAATTTTACAGCCCTTGCTGCATCTGTCAGTATGAAATTCAAGCGTTATATACTGCTGTCATATTCTGCTAGTAAAAAACACCCTTTTTGGGCAAAGTACTTAACATTGTAGCCTGCTGCATCTGCGATTGTTAAAAACAAGCTTGAAATACTTAAATAATTTTCTGGGTTTTAAAAAACACCCATTTTTTTAAATACCCTCCATCATAGGCGTGCGCACGGGGTGTGCCGGGTGTGCCTGGGCACACCCTGACCCTGGGTTCACACCTGAGCGTTTCTGAGACGCGCGTAAAACGCGCGTATTTGATGCGTGTTTTTTGCAATAGTAAACGCGCGTTTGTGTGATTGACTGCAGTGTTGTCCAATGAGTCTATGGCCCAAACGCGCGACAAACGCCCCCAAAAAAGCTTAAGAACTTGTTTATGCGTCGGGCGTTTTACAGCGCGCTCAAACGCGCTGTAAAACGCTCAAGTGTGAACCAGGGCCATAGGGAAGCATTGTTTTTCACGTGTTGAGCGTTTTACAGCGCGTTTGAACGCGCTGTAAAACGCTCAGGTGTGAACTTAGGGTAATAGGTTCGTCACCTCTGTGCGCACTGCCCCCTAGCCTATTTCCTTGTCTGTTTTGCTGGCTGCCGCCGCCCGCCGCTCTTTCAATTCATTTACAATATCTGGCTGTGGGCGGGCGGTGGCTAGTATTCAAATAGGGGGGTGGAGTCCCGAACCCGGCGGAGGCAGAGGGAGGGCGTGTTGTGCGGCGCAGGCTGAGTTGACATCGACGTCACGTCACGCTGCATCCGAGTACCCTGCGCGCCTGGCCGTCTGCTAGCTGGTGAGGTGAGGGCTGGGCATATAAAAAAAGAAGTATGTACCCCCATGTCCCACAGTGCTACGAATCCTCTGTTTTCACCTGTATTATCCTGATACCCCTCAGTTATATAATATATCTGAGGGGTATCACGGTAAATTATACAGGGGATAATATAACTAGGGGTATCAGGGTACATGAGGGGTAATATAACTGAGGAGGACTAGGCAACTATCAGACATTATACAGGGGTTATATAACTTATCTTACCCCTCACCCCTGCATTATGTCCCTGATAGCCCTCCTCACTTATATTACGCCTGTATAATGTACCCTGATAGATACCCCTTAGTTATATTACCCCCTGTATAATGTACCCTGATACCCCTCAGTTATATAATATAACTGAGGGGTATCAGGTTAAATTATACAGGGTGGGGTAATATAACCAAGGGGTATCAGTGTACATTATTATACAGGGGTAATATATAGGAGGGCTATCAGGGGACATTATACAGAGGAAATATAACTTGTATTACCCCTGAATAATGTCCTTGATAGCCCTCCTCAGTTATATTACCCCTGTATAATTTACCCTGATACCCCTCAGTTATATTACCCCTGTATAATGTCCCCTGATACCCCTCCTCAGTCATATGTCATCCACAGGCCCCCTATAACAGTGTGTCATCCACAGGTTTCCCATAACACTGTGTCATCCACAGATCCCCCATAACACTGTGTCATCCACAGATCCCCCATAACACTGTGTCATCCACAGATCCCCCATAACACTGTGTCATCCACAGATCCCCCATAACACTGTGTCATCCACAGATCCCCCATAACACTGTCATCCACAGATCCCCCATAACACTGTGTCATCCACAGATCCCTCATAACACTGTGTCATCCACAGATCCCCCATAACACTGTGTCATCCACAGATCCCCCATAACACTGTGTCATCCACAGATCCCCCATAACACTGTGTCATCCACAGATCCCCCATAACACTGTGTCATCCACAGATCCCCCATAACACTGTGTCATCCACAGATTCCCCATAACACTGTGTCATCCACAGATCCCCCATAACACTGTGTCATCCACAGATCCCCCATAACACTGTGTCATCCACAGATCCCCCATAACACTGTGTCATCCACAGATGTCCGCTAGCACATCCGCAATACCCAGTCCCCATAGCTCTGTGTGCTTTTATTGTGTAAAAAAATCGATTTGATACATATGCAAATTACCCTGAGATGAGTCCTGTACAGGAGATGAGTCAGGGACAGGACTCATCTCAGGTTAATTTGCATATGTATCAAATCGATTTTTTTACACAATAAAAGCACACAGAGCTATGGGGACTGGATATTGCGGATGTGCTAGTGGCCATCTAGCAACCCATGTCCTCGGCTCTATACACAAAATCCCGGTGACAGGTTCCCTTTAAGTATTAGGATAGTACAATAAAAAGGTATCTCTGCATACCGCAATACTCTCCTATTTTGTAATCTTATTTATATATACTTATTTAGTTTTTTTCAGTAGCATGATTATATGGTGAAAATTATTAGTGCCCCCCATTTTTGAAAGTGGTATATTATGTGCCCTCCCCCTATATATTGTTCCTAGGCGCAGAGGCAGAGTCACGGCAATGCTAGGCACAGCCTGTGTGTGTGTGTGTGTGTGTGTGTATATATTACACATATACACATAAATACACAAATGCACACGTGCGCAGGGCATGTGTGTTTATGCTTTAGGGTGCACACCCTAATGCAATAGGCTGCGCACGCCTATGCCCTCCATCTGGGGCCTCTGCTGCATTAGTCAGTGTGCAATTTAAGCTAGAAATACAGCTATCATTTTCTGGGTTTTAAAAAACACCCTTTTTGGGCAAAATACTCAATTTTACAGCCCTTGCTGCATCTGTACGTGTGAAATTCAAGCGTTATATACTGCTGTCATATTCTGTTATTAAACAAACACCCTTTTTGGACAAAATACTTAATTTGCGGCCTTGTCTGCATCTGTCAGTGTGAGATACACGCTTTAGACACTGCTGTGCTATGCTGCTATAAAAAAAACACCTATTTTGGGCAAGATCCTAAATTTGAGAAATATGAGGAGAGCGTCAAATAAGGGACGTGGCCCCGGTCGTGGTGCTGCTGGTGGAGCTCCTGTTGCAGGGAGAGGACGTGGTCGATCTGTGCAGCTACACGCACAAGTGAAACACCTTCCTCAGGTGCAAGTAGGCGACAGAACCTTCAGCGGCTCTACGAATGGGGAGTCCAGAACAAATACAGGCGATAGTAGATTGGGTTGCTGACAGTGACTCCAGTTCCTTCACATTGTCTCCCGTTTCCTGCTGAAATATCAGAGTTGGCACCTGCAGCCGATGTCCATCAGTCTTTCACCTCACCCTCATGCAAATCAGCCAAGCAGTCTGAGCCCCAAGTCATGCAGCAGTCTCTTCTGCTTTTTGATGACTCTTCTAGCAGGGTTTTCCAGGGCCATCAACCTAGCCCTGCCCCAGAAGTGGAAGAGATTGAGTGGACCGATGCCCAACCACTTATTTTTCAAGATGAGTACATGGGAGGACCACTGCAGCACGTCTCGGATGATGACAAACCACAGGTGCCAACTGCTGTGGCTTTCGAAAGTGTGCAGACCGACAAGGAGGGCAGGGGTGAAGACTGGGTGGAAGATGATGTGGAGGACGATGAGGTCCTCGACCCCACATGGAATCAAGGTCATGCAAGTGACCTGTGTAGTTCGGAGGAAGAGGCGGTGGTCGCACAGAGCCACCAGCACAGCAGAAGAGGGAGCAGGGTGCAAAAGCGGAGCGGCCATCCCCTAGACAGTACACCTGCTACTGCCCACCGCAGCAAGGGACTGAGCACACCAAAGCCAGCTCCAAGGAGTTCCCTGGCGTGGCAGTTCTTCAGACAATGTGCTGACGACAAGACATGAGTGGTTTGCACTCTGTGCAATCAGAGCCTGAAGCGAGGCATAAACGTTCTCAACCTGATATATCTGTAAAGAATAAATCAAGGCAACTGGACTTACTGTAGATTTCTTGAAAATGTTTCACTCGTTCTTCCAACGAGCTTTCTGAATTCTGAGTGACTGTACAAGAATTATCTGGGAATAAATAAATAACTGAATCAACACAGACACACTGGTCTTTGTGTGCTGGTTTTCAATAGACCTCTATTCCCAGCTTCCTTCCCTCTTCCACTGTTATAAGACAGTCTAGAAATGCCAGTTTGTTGTTCTGTATATCTTCCCGCGTGCTACTACAACAACTAGAAAAGGAGAAAATCATTGATATACGTAAAAATGGAGAAGCCAAGCTTGAATAGAGGTGGTGGTGGGGGGGGGGGGGGGGGTTAGACATCTATTGTCTGCCAGATACAATGCTGTCTTGACACCTTTTTCTGGGAAGTCATTATCACCTACTGACTCCAATTAGGATAATGGAATCAACACCTTTGACCTCATGCTGGGTATAATGACCTCTGACCCCATGCTGGGTATAATTACCAGATGTTGATTCAGTTACATATTTATTCCCAGATAATTCTTGTACAGTCACTCAGAATTGAGAAAGCTCGTTGGAAGAACGAGTGAAACGTTTTCAAGAAATTTACAGTAAGTTCAGTTGCCTTGATTTATTCTTTACAGATATACCATGACCTGGATAAATGAGAACCTTCACAGACATGTTCTCAACCTGAGCACAACCTGCATGACCAGGCATCTAAGTGCAAAGCACGAGCTGCAGTGGAGTAGAAACCAAGAAAGGTCTCTGGCTCCTCCTGATTCCTCTTCTGCTGCAGTCTTGGACTCCTAATCCACCTCTGTAGTGACAGTGCCACCTGCCACCCCGCAAACAGAGGATCTGCCAGCAACACCAACACCTGGGTCACTAAGCATCTCCACAATGTCCCAAGGAAGCGTTCAGCTCTCCATCTCCCAAACGCAGGAGAGGAAGTGGAAGTACCCCCCTTATCCCTAAATGCCAGCATTTCTAAATTACTGGCCTTTGAAATGCTGTGATTCCGTCTGGTGGAGACGGATAGTTTTAAAGGCCTTATGGCGGTGGCTGTCCCACAATACGTGCCCAGCCGCCACTACTTTTCCAGGCGTGCCATCCCTACCCTGCACAACCAAGTGGGGGACAAAATCAGGTGTGCACTGCGGACCGCCATCTGTGGCAAGGTCCACCTAACTATTGATACGTGGACCAGTAAGCACGTCAGGGATGTTATATCTCCATAACAGCACACTGGGTAAATACAGTGGTGGCTGGGCCTGAGGCGGATAGCAGTTTGGCACATGTCCTTCCACCACCGAGCTGTGGACAGGCCTTAAAAAACAGACCGATGAGTGGTTGGTGCCAGTGAGCCTCAGGCCCGGCCTGGTGGTGTGCAATAATGGGCGAAATCTCGTAGCAGCTCTGGGACTAGCCGGTTTGACGCACATCCCTTGCCTGGCGCATGTGCTGAATTTGGTGGTGCAGAGGTTCCTTAAAAATTACCCCAATATGTCAGAGCTGCTGCATAAAGTGTGGGCCGTCTGTGTGCGCTTTCGGCGTTCTCACCCCGCTGCTGCTCACCTGTCAGCGATGCAGCGTAACTTCGGCCTTCCCGCTCACTGCCTCATATACGACGTGCCCACAAGGTGGAACTCCACCTTGCACATGCTGGCCGGACTGTACGAGCAGCAGCAAGCGATAGTGGAGTTTCAACTGCAGCACGCACGGGTGAGTCGCTCTGCGGAACAGCACCACTTCACCACCAATGACTGGGCCTCAATGCGAGACCTGTGTTCCTTGTTGCACTGTTTCGAGTACTCCACCAACATGGCCAGTGCCGATAACGCCGTTCTCAGCATTACTATCCCACTTCTATGCCTCCTTGAAAAAACACTGCTGGCAATGATGGAAGAAGATGTGGCACAGGAGAAGGAGGAGGAAGAGGGATCATTTCATAGGGTTTCCAGCCAGTCATTCACAAGTGGCTCCGAGGGTGGGTTCCTGCACCCACAAACGCCAGGTACACAATTGTCCAGCCAGGGCACAGTTCTGGAGGATGACAACATGGAGGATGAGGAGGAGGAGATGGAGGAGGAGGAACCGTGTTCACAGCAGGGTGGCATCCAAACCAGCTTATGGCCATCACTGGTACGTGGCTGGGAGGATACAGAGGACACAGACGATACACCTCCCACAGAGGACAGCTTTTCGTTGCCTCTGGGCAGCCTGGCACACATGAGCAATTACATGCTGCAGTGTCTCAGCAACGACCGCCGAGTTGCCCACATTCTAACTTGTGCTGATTACTGGGTGGCCACGCTGCTGGATCCCCAATACAAAGACAACGTATCGTCCTTAATTCCGCCACTGGAGCGTGATTGTAAGATGCGCGAGTACAAGCGCACGCTGGTAGACGCACTGCTGGTGGCATTCCTACCTGTCAGCGGGGGCACAGTGGAGGCACAAGGCGAAGGCAGAGGAGGAGGAAGAGGTCGCCAACGCAGTTGGGGCACCACCAGCACCTCAGAAGGCAGAGTTAGCTTGGCCGAAGTGTGAAAAAGCTTTGTCAGCACGCCACAACAACCAGCACTACCAGCTGATATGGAACGTCTTAGCAGGAGGCAGCATTTCAGCAACATGGTGGAGCAGTATGTGTGCACACGCCTACACGTACTGAATGACTGGTCTGCCCCCTTCAACTTCTGGGTCTCCAAATTGGGCATATGGCCTGAGCTTGCTCTTTACGCCTTGGAGGTGCTGGCATGCCCTGCAGCCAGTGTATTGTCTGAACGTGTGTTTAGCACGGCATAGGGCGTTATCACAGACAAGCGCAGACGCCTATCCACAGCCAATGTGGACAAGCTCACGTTCATTAAAATGAACCGGGCATGGATTCCACAGGACTTGTCCGTACCTTGTGCAGAATAGACATGTATACAGGCCTTAACCAGCCATTGTTATACTACAGCGCAATTGCTCATTGTTGTATTTTGGATATTTCACTCTTTTGGAGTGTACCCTAATTAAAAATAAATAAATAAAATTAAAACAAAAAAAATGTTGGCTACCTCGTCCTCCTCCACCGCCGCTTCCACCTACACTGCTACGTCCACCGCCTCCTCAAACTCCTACTCCATATGGACCTCCACCTCATAAATCAAGTTTATTTATTTTTTATTTGTACGTATTTTATGTCATTTCACTAATTTGTCATTACATTTTGTGTTACATTTTCTCGTGAAATTCACCAATTTTTGGGTGGGATATACCACTGCTATACCTAGTAGACAGGTAAAAAAAATTCACTAATTTGTCTGTTACATATTCGGGTGAAATTCACCAATTTTTGGGTGTGATATACCCCTGCTCTACCTAGTAGACAGGTAACATTTCACTAATTTGTCTGTTACATATTCGGGTGAAATTCACAACTTTTTAGGTGGCATATACCCCGGCTGTACCTAGTAGACAGGTAAAACCATTTCACTAATTTGTCTGTTACATATTCGGGTGTAATTCACCAATTTTTGGGTGTGATATACCACTGCTATACCTAGTAGACAGGTAAAAAAATGTCATTAATTTGTCTGTTACATATTTGGGTGAAATTCACCAATTTTTGAGTGTGATATACCCCTGCTCTACCTAATAGACAGGTAATATTTCACTAATTTGTCTGTTACATATTCGGTTGAAATTCACTAATTTTTGGGTGTGATATACCCCGGCTGTACCTAGTAGACAGGTAAAAATATTTCACTAATTTGTCTGTTACATTTTCGGGTGAAGTTCACCAATTCTTGGCTGTGATATACCACTGCTATACCTAGTAGACAGGTCAAAAAAAATCATTAATTTGTCTGTTACATATTCGGGTGAGATTCACCAATTTTTGGGTGTGATATACCACTGCTATACCTAGTAGACAGGTAAAAAAAAATCATTAATTTGTCTGTTACATATTCGGGTGAAATACACCAAAATTTGGGTGTGATATACCCCTGCTCTGCCTAGTAGACAGGTAACATTTCACTAATTTGTCTGTTACATATTCGGGTGACATTCACCTATTTTTGGGTGTGATATACCTCGGCTGTACCTAGTATACAGGTAAAAACATTTCACTAATTTGTCTGTTACATTTTCTGGTGAAATTCACCACTTTTTGGGTGTGATATACCCCTGCTCTACCTAGTAGACAGGTTAATACATTTCACAAATTTTTCATTCTTGGGTGACATTTTACCATTTTTGCGGTGAATAAACCCCTGCTCTGCATAGGTGACAGGGACCGAAATTTTGTAAAATAATCTGTTCCATTGGTGGGTGACATTAGCCCATTTCTGGCGATGAAAACCCCTGCTCTGCATAGGTGACAGGGAATTAAATTTGTAAAATTAGTCTTTAATTGTCCCTTTCATTCGATCCTTCCTCTTTAATAACTTGTCCCACATTTCCGCTCGATCACATTGCAGCCATTGACCTCCCTTGGATGTGATATCCCTTTCTCACGCTCCCTCTCCGGCGTGGAATCCTGATTCACTGATAACCGTGATCAGGTCATGGTAGGCTCAGAAAAGAACATCAAAAGTTGATAGAGAAGATATCCAAATGGATCGTGAACATCACTGGGACGTGCGACATGGTGGGGCAGTAAGTGTGCCAGCACCTACACAAACTGACTGATGGGTCTGCCCCCTGCAACTTCTGGGTCTCCAAATTGGGCACATGGCCTGAGCTTGCCCTTTACGCCTTGGAGGTGCTGGCCTGTCCTGCAGCCGGTGTATTGTCTGAATGTGTGTTTAGCACGACTGGAGGGGGTTATTACAGGTTATATTTCCCAATGTTTTGGGGTGTACCCTAATTTTAAAAAATTAAAATACATTTAAAACATAAAAGCAGTGTAGGCTACCTCCTCCTCCACCGCCGCTTCCACCTACACCGCCACATCCACCGCCTCCTCAACCTCCTACTCCATATGGACCTCGTCCTCCTAGATCAAGATTTTTATTTTTACGTATTTTATGTTATTTAAAGTCATTTCCCTATCCACATTTGTTTGCAGAGAACTTGCCATGCTCTTAACCACATTTTGGTGCCATTTGCAGACCTCTATCCCTTTCCATGACATTTTTAGAGCCATTTTAGTGCTCAAAAGTTTGGGTTCCCATTGACTTCAATGGGTTTCGGGGTCAAGTTCGGGTCCCGAACTCAAACTTCTTTGTGAAGTTCGGCCGAATCCGTCGAACCCGAACATCCAGGTGTCCACTCAACTCTACTGGTGAGCTGTTATTTGGAGGGTATAATTGAAAGATTTTCCTTTCCTGGTTGTGTGGGATGAGCACTGAGTAGTTGTGTAGAGCGGTTGTGGAGATTGTTGGTTGAAGCTTTTTTTTATGTTGTCAATTTTATTGCTGAGATAAGGGGTATGAGATAGGGCACTGGGGGATGGAGTTGGGAGTTAAAAGTATTAACTGTTTGGGGCCGTGGGACAGTATAAGAGCAGTGAAGTAGTCCTGTTTGGAAGCGGCGACAGCAGGCTTGAAGTTGAGAACTGCTTGTTTGTTTGTTTTACTGGAGTATTTTTTCTTCCAGTGTTGCTTTTGCTTAATTGGCAACTGGTGATTCCATCCATGGTGAATCAATACTTCTTACTGTGCGGCTTACTTTGCGGCTTGCAGCGCCGAGGATTTATCGTAAGATAACTAGAGACATTTTCCTTTGTATTTTGGACTTCTTACTGTGCAATCAAAGTACAAAGTGTATTCTGATGTTTCTGCCCAAAGTTTGTATTAGCAATTAATGGGTTAAAACTTAAAAGATAAGTCCCAGCTGCATAAATCCGCCTTCTGTTTCCTTCAAATTAACACATAATCAGTACGGTTATTAACTATATCTGCCAGCAACTCAGGCTGTTCAATTTCTAAATAAATGAAGGGGGAAAGGAATTATAAATGGATGGCAGGCTTTTAATTAATTTTCTCCTCAAGTTAAAGAAAGTATCTGTGGCTCCCTGACCCTTTCAGGGTCAGGTATCTCAATGTGACAAAATCCAGTGCCATAATCCAAAATCAATGTAATCAACTCGGTGGTATTCTTCAATCTAACACAGATTTGCAGCTGGTTAGTACTCTATTCAATGTATGGGCCTGAAGACTTTTACTTCGATTATGCACGCCACCCAAAGACATACATGAAAAGATTTCAAACACTACCCCCAGGAAATATTTTTATAGGGGTTAAATGAAATTAGCAAACCTCAGCTGCATTCTTTCAGAAACATTGCCACTCTTCACCTTGGGCTAGGTCTGGTATTACAGCTCAGCCTCATTCAAGCAAATAGGGCTGAACTGAAGTACTAGGTACAAGCTGCATGCACCGTTTTTTTTCCCCTTCAAAACCCATCACTCATGCCAAAAAATGGCCGGATCCCCAACCCCCTTCTCTGTCAGAACAGCCTACCGGAACAGTTGAATGGAGGTGTGAACGTACCCTTGGCACACCTGACCTTGGTCTGATAACACCCAAGAGCTCTACCATGTTGGGGTGGACCATCCAATCCTGTGATAACATTAGGGACGAGTAAATCGACTTCAGATGAAACATCCAAAGTCGATTTGCATAAAACTTCATTTGACCACTGTACAGAGCGAGCGATCCGTACAGTATTAGAATGTATTGACTCAGATGAGCCGAAGTTATTACTTTGCAAAGTCTCGCAATACTTTAGGTAATAATTTTAAAAATGTATTTCTACTGTTAAAAACCTTTTCCCGACCTCGGGTTCAGTTCCAAGTGGTACAGTATTCAAACTTTATATTTAGTCTACTGCCCCTTTAGTTCTTTTTGTTTGCATTTTGAGCAGTATACCAGGAGGCCCTAACGGTCCTTCCTGTAAAGACCACCATTTATTGTACAGTATTCAAACAAAGTTTTATGCAAATCGACTTTGGATGTTTAATCCGAAGTCGATTCGCTTATCTCCAGATAACATGATCGCCACCCAGTAATGGCAGCAGCAGCCTTCACTGTGTGCTGTGTAAGCTGCAAAAGAAACCGCTACAGACCACTTGTGTCTACTCCTTGGGATCCAACCTTTGCCTCCTGGATTGCTGCATGCAATTCTATTTGGGGAATCCCATTCCCACGGATTCAAAGCTTTAGCCCCATATGCAGTATGTCAGACCGACAGGGGAATTATATGTGAGGTCACGGTGTGAGCATTAGGTGGGCCGAGGGAAATACAGTTCTGGTTACTCACGGTTATGTCGTCCCTGGGCAGGCCTGCACAAGTGATGAGGAGAACAGCACAGGAATTCTCTGGGGCACACTCTCGTGTAAGGGACACAGGCCAGATGGTGGTTCAAGGTGCCCTTGATGGTCTGTATTAATGTGCCTATGGCAAGGTCCCTTGCAGTCGTGACGCCAGTACCTTTTATGGTGGTACAACCATTTACTGTAGTGTTAACTGAGAAATTGGAGCCTGAGACAAGGATGGTGCAATCCAACTATAACTTTTACTAAACGTTTCTCCTGGTAAAGGTAACATCCAAGTATAAAACAGTCTCTAGTACATCCAGACATGAAATACAGTCTCTTTAAGATGGACAGAGGTAAAGCTGCAAGAGGTCCACTGCTTACAGGTGTGATGTCTGTCTCTCAGGCTATTAATGATATAAGTTTTATGCTTACTGGTAGAGGACTTCTTCGCTAGTCCGAGTTATCCCAGTTCATTTTTAATGAGGACTTGGAAGACTTCTGCAAGGTGTTTCAAGTGGTCTTTGTAGGATTTGGAATAAATAATGACATCGTCCAGATAGAGTGGGACAGTCTCGAAGTTTCTATGGCCTAAACAATTCAATTAGGTTTTTGGGCGTAGAGCTGTCTCCCACGTTGAGTTCTTCCCACCAAGATGCAGGCGGAGCATGTTCGGGAGTACTGGAGCCCTGCGCAGATTGTTCTACTTTAATTGCAGGCATGCTGATGACATCCTGGAAATTTGCAATAACTGAGCAACAGGATAGTGTTTAGTGAGGGTAATGTGGTGATCATTCAAGTTTAGGAGACGGACAGGCACTTTACCTTGGGAAACAGTCACTAAGCTCCTCGCGGCTCTGACTAGAGGATGATCATTTAGCGCGAAGGGCTCTACCTAGGCTTGGTAGTCTTGACCTTGAATTCCCTGGGTGGCACGGCACCATATGAGTGTTTCGGTATTTGGTTTAAGGATCACAGGTTGGTTACCTTGGATGCGGACACAGCAGATTTCCCCTTTCTCATTGGCGAATTTCTGTTGTGTGCTTAACAGACGGATGACCTGTTGTATGACCCTTTTAGAGGCAGGTGAAGCAGTAGACATAGTAATGCCTCAAGCATTTCAGTGTAACAATTCCTAAGGACATTCATTCCTAGGATTACTGAAGAGCCACCTTTGTCTCTGTCTTGTACAACAATAATACCTTGTCTAGGTAGGGTGGTTTCTCCTACTTGCAGAGTTGGCTCCCAATAACCATGTATGGACACGGATTTCCTGTTGCTGGCTGTAAGATCCAACCAGATTTCTGGTGGTTGCGTAAGTTGGCTCTGGTCCCAGTATTTATCAAATGCAGGCTGTTGGATGGTAGTGACCTGAGACCCGGTGTCCAGTAGGGCGACAAAGAGAACTTTGTTAATTCGGATTGCGACTTCCGGACGGGATCCTACATATCTGGGCATCCAGTTGGGATCTTGTGGACCTACTAGTTTACCTCTCGAGGGGCGGTCCTTAGCCTCAAGGGTTTCTCTTTTAACCGCCAGCACATTGTTTCTGTATGCCCTGACTTATGATAGTAGGTGAAAATAGGTCGCCTGGAGGTCGGCGTTGGAGCTGCCATTTAGGTGCCCGCCAGGGCCTCTGGGATATATATCTTTGTATTTAGGAGGGAAAAGTTCTCTTCGTACAGGTGTCTCATCCTCCAATAATAAAGGCTTCTCCCACTGTTCTAATTTCTGACACACCTTCTCCAGGCTTTTTGTCAAGAAGTTAACCTGTTCTGTCAAGGCTGCTACGGCATCAGGGACTGGAGTTTGAGCTGCCTGACTGGCTACTGGACAACACGTGGAAGGGGTAGCAGGCGTGTGGACAGGGGTTTCAGCAAATTTAGCAGGCTCTGGTTGCAGACTCTTCCCCAGAATGCTAATGGTTAGCTCTTTAAAGTCCAGGAAGGTGACACTTGGGTGGTGTGCAGCTAACATTCTCAACTGGCTTTTTAGGTTGTCAGTGTTAACACCTTCAATGAATTGTTCTTTCAGAGTTTTGTATTGGTTCGTTGCCTCAGTCAGGGGGGTCTACCTGAACCACAGCTCTAAGGGCTTCTTGTAAAGACAATGCAAATCTCTGAGGGACTCACCGGTTTGTTTCGTGCTGAAGAACCTCATTTTGACCTCTGACACAGTCTTAGGTTCGAAGGTGGTGTAGAGTCTCTCGAAGATCTGTCTCAGTGTTCTCCTTTGAGAGCTGGGCCAGGACTTCACCTCCTGAAGTGCGGCTCCTTCTAGTTGCGCTAGGAGTATTTCCATTTGCTGCTCGGTGGAAAGAACAACCTGAACAAGGCACACATTTTCTCTTTAAAGTCTCTTAGGGTGTGAGCTCCCCAGAGTATCGGGGGAACCAAGGGGCCCTAAAGTAGTAGGGCATGGTTAGTGACATCATGCTGGCTGCTGCAAAGGCTGGTGGTGCACTCAGGGCCGGTTCTATCATAAGGCAGCCCAAGCGGCTGCTTGAGGACCCAGAGAAAGGGGGGCGGAAAACAATTAACTTGCTAACTTACATTTACATCGCTGAGCTGGCCTTGGCACATGGGGGGGGGGGGGCAAGAAATGGATATTAATCATGAGGGGCAGAAATGTGAAATGATGGGGGGGGGGCAAGAAATGGACATGAATCATGAGGGGCAGAAATGTGAAATGATGGGGGGGGGCAAGAAATGGATATGAATCATGAGGGGCAGAAGTGTGAAATGATGGGGGGTGAAAGAAATAGATATGAATCATGAGGGGCAAAAATAACTTTTACTAAACGTTGCTCCTGGTAACGGTAACATCCAAGTATAAAACAGTCTCTAGTACATCCAGACATGAAATACAGTCTCTTTAAGATGGACAGAGGTAAAGCTGCAAGAGGTCCCCTGCCTACAGGTGTGATGTCTGTCTCTCAGGCTATTAATGATATAAGTTTTATGCTTACTGGTAGAGGACTTCTTCGCTAGTCCGAGTTATCCCAGTGCAGGTTAGTGAGGCTGCCGAAGGCCGGGAAATCCTTCACTTTTGACTCCAAAGGTCCTAAGGCGTGTGTAGCAATGGCCGTAACCCTTTGGGCCTCTGTTTCTTTAGTGCTTTCTGGATTAATATCCTCTTCTGAAGCAAAACTTCTAGCTGATGTCCAGAGTTCTGATCTGGATGTGGACCACTTCAGCTCAGGGCTGAAGACTCCAGACTGAGAGATAAGACTAAAACAAGCAAGTGGAAGTAATGTATCAAAATATCAATTTATTATAAAATATATAGTATGGGGAAAAGACAGAATGGTATACAGTATATAGAAAAGCAAAGGGTCATACAACACCATAACATACACCTATCTGCCTATAAAACACAGGATGGTATAGCAATTGGAAGCAGAGGGACTCAAGCTCAGGGACAACCAATACTGCATAGCACAAAAAATAATCACCACAATGGGGCTATATGCTATAGATGCAGAAAAATCGTACCTTGGTGTCCCTGGGTTATCCCTCACATCCCAAAATACATGGGCAGCACGACTAATAAATATAAAAGGTAAATCCTCAAGTCACATCAGTATCCAGAAAAAAAGTGACAATGGTGGACCTGGAATATCTAGGACCCACTATGGATGTATGTAGAAGTGCCAAAGGGATGCCATGCTATACTAGACACAGGACGTACCTGAAGACATGGTGAATTAAAGGAAGTCAGACCCTAAGCGCGAGACCTCGACGCGCGTTTCACCTCAGCGGCTTCGTCAGGAGGTACTAAGTGATATGCAAGCAGGGTATATATAGTCTGAATGGGGGTGGGGAGATATTACCTGGATTCGAGCAACCTGTGGTCCACTTCAGCGGGCGCGGAAAATTCCATGATTCACGGAGCCATCTCTCAGCGCGTCTATGTCTGCGTACCGCGCATGCGCGGCACTTACAGACGTCACAGAGCATGTTGAGATGGCGTCGTGCAGCGCATGCGTGATCCATGACCCCGTGGAACGCAGGTGACCCGCAAATACCAGTGGTGAGTCTAAAACAGGAAGTTGATGCAGTCGCATAGATCGTATGACATATATGAAAGGGGAAAACACTCCATACATCCATATTGGATCCCATGCAACCCACAATATTCGAGGACCAGCGATAAATGTACCCACATACCCGAATGGAAGAAATATATATATAAATCCATGTGAAAATGTAAAGGTATAAAATCACGTAGCCAATCCATGCAATGGAATATCATAGTGAAAGAATCTAAAAGGAACGTGAAAAATAGAGCCAAAGCACCATGTATGAATAATAAAGGGTATAAATATAATGAAGGAAAGGTGCTAAAAGGGTACATGTATCGTGCATATGTGATCAATATAATAATGCAAATAAGATAAATACATGATCCATATAAAAGTAGATCATATATTCATAATAAAAGTGAACATATCATATAGACATCAAAAGATGTCACTAAAATAAGAATTTAATCAATTATTAAAAATTACAAATTACTCCTAACTAAATAGTGGGACAAGCTCGCTGGTGCTCAAAAGGGCTACATGGCCAATGCGCCACAAGTGGCTAAAAAAGTCAGGATGCCATAGCTAAATCTAAATTTACACCACTTATAAATATCTAGGGCCACAGAAGTATAGAGCGAGAGTGACAGGGGCACCCCCACCGGCGGCACAAGCCGCCAATGGGGTCGACCAAGGCACTCCCAACCCACAAAACATAAAAAAGACATAAGAGAACGGAACCCATGAAAGAGGATCCATATATGTATCCTCCCCAACGTAAGGGACATCAGGATATCCATACAAGGACTATCCCCGGCCCAAATAGGCCAGAGTAACCCCAAACAAAAAGTGTAGGGGGATGTATTCATTCGAGGCATCTAATGGCCGTATAATATACATTCTCCCATAAATATATGTTGCTTGATGTTCCTTTCAGATCCTGTCCTTCATCCCGGCCGTGTCTTCCCCTGGTTAGTTGCTGAATCCATCACCACAATATCCCAAGAATGCTGGGTTGATTGATCTCAAGAAAAGGAAAAGACACAAAATATTATAGTACAGAAAAATTAAAATTAAAAGAACTATACCCTGCAATTAAAATTTGCGCAGTTCTTACAGAAAGGAGGAGAAGCTATTAGATTCGTTTAAGCCATACGGGGTGACAGTATCCAGGGTGACTATCCATCTAGTTTCTCTGCGGAGTAAGGCTACTTTGATATTCCCGCCTCTAGATCCTAAATGGATTCTATCAATACCTTTCACCGTCAATCCCCGTGGGTCAGACCCATGGAATGTACAGCAATGTCGTGGGACAGTTTGTAATGATTCCCAATCCCTCTCTGGTGTCTCTGCGGCTGCTCGGATCCTACCAATATGTTCTAGTACCCGTACCTTAAGGGCCCATTTTGTCATGCCAATGTAAAAAAGATTACATGGGCATGTGATCAAATATACCACTGCCTCTGTGTTGCAATTGATGTTATGTACAATCTTAAAGTTCCTTTTACCAGAAGAATCACAGAAGGCAGTGGAGCGGACCATGTATTTGCAAGCGGCACATGATCCACAAGAGAATGATCCCCATCTGGGACCCTTACTCCCAAATATGCTTCCTACTGGTTTGGGGACATAGTGGCTCTTGGTCAGGATGTCACGCAAATTGGGTGACCTCCTCCATGTGATCTGGGGGTATGCCGGAAGACATACTGCCAGATCCCCATCCGTTTGTAAGACCAGCCAATGCCTACGTAGAATATTTTGGATGAGCCGCCACTTGTTGTTACATGGGGTAATAAATCTCACCCCTGAGTCCCTATTTTCCTTATTTTTGATTCTACTCACCAGCAAGGAATCTCTTGTTTTTTTAGCTCTCTCATAGCCTTGCTGGATCGTGTTAGGTGGGTATCCTCTTTCAAGGAATCGCTGCGTCAAGACCGATGCCTGTTGTTCAAACTGCTCCTCATTGGAGCAGATCCTATGGGTTCTTAAAAATTGCCCTGTGGGTATTGCCTGTATGGTTTTCGGATGATGTGCAGAGGAGGCGTGGAGAAGGGCATTGACAGCAGTAGACTTCCTAAAGAGATTAGTGGACAAATATCCATCAGGTCCCTTCATGATCATAATGTCCAAGAACTCAACATTTGTGAGACTATACTTCCAGGTAAGTTTGATGTTATGTATATTGGTGTTCAGACGGGCTAGAAAATCCTCCAAAGCAGGAACAGTGTCCTGCCACAGGAAGAACACATCGTCTATATACCTCGACCATAGGACTAGGCCTGAGCTGGGCTATATACTGTATATGGGATGTGTTGTCTCCCCCTAGTGGTAGGCTCAGTGTAATGGAATCTAACACACCTGTAGGCAGAGATTATGCATAAAGATGCACTGCAGCATAAAACAGGTTATATAAAGCGTACAAAGCATAACACTACGACTTTGCAGTACCCACGAGGGTAGTTGGAAACTGCACATATACTAGACCTAATTAAGTTTTTCAATTACGAAAATTTGATTTCGCTCTGTAAAGAGTGACCCTGACTCATCAAGAGAACTAAGATAAAATCCTAAGAGGGAGATTTATCATTTCCCTTGTGCCTGAAAAGTGGCGTTAAGAAGTTGTGTTTACGACATTTTAAAAATTGTCACATTTCTTCTATTTTACGCTACCCTCAACACTTTAACTCCAGCATCTACCATGTCAGCAATGGGAGGAGTCTGCAAGTTCCACTCAAGACTGGCTGGTATGGCCCAGGCTTCACAGGTGCACCTAAATGTAGCCTGTAGATGGAAAACAGGCACATTTAAATTTAGTTTATACACCTCCATATACAAGCAAACTAACAGAAATAGCGTGGTGTTCAACAGGCAGGAAATGCTCAAACCCATATGCAGTTATGCACATATATACAGGGGAGCAAATTCTGCACTTATGGCCCATTGCTAATGGCGATCCCCAGCAAAAATACATACAGTGGAGGATGCCCGCAGCGAACCACAAGTACCACAAGAGACATACTACACAAGATAGCAATTATGTGAATGTGATAAACAGTATAAAAATCTAATAACAAGGACAGGTGCACTCTGCGATCTTACTAAGCCCTCAAACTGATGTTAAAATTGAGAAATTAGCCAACATGTCCTACTGTTTATATATGCACAACTGCATATGGGTTTGAGCATTTCCTGCCTGTTGAACACCACGCTATTTCTGTTAGTTTGCTTGTATATGGAGGTGTATAAATTCCAATTTAAATGTGCCTGTTTTCCATCTACAGGCTACATTTAGGTGCACCTGTGAAGCCTGGGCCATACCAGCCAGTCTTGAGTAAGACTTGCAGACTCCTCCCTCCTCCCATTGCTGGCATGGTAGATGCTGGAGGTAACTGGTGAGTGGTCTGTGAGTCGGTCCTCACACTCCTGTAATTCGCCCACTGGCCCCTGGTATTGCCCATACGGCTCAGGTAGGTGAGTGTTAGGATCTAAGCTACTTGAGAAACCTTGGGGCGGTGCTCAGGCTCAGATATGTCCTCATAGTAGGATATGTTGGCTAATCTCTCAATTATAACATCAGTTTGAGGGCTTAGTAAGATCGCAGAGTGCACCTGTCCTTGTTATTAGATTGTTATACCCTCAACACTTACCTTAAAGGAGGCGTAGCAACGGCAGAAAAGGTGTGTGGCCAGTCACCCTGACAAATTTATCCTCATTTACACCAGTTTTCTGGTGCCAATGAAGCCAAAAATCTAAGGCAGCTCTGAGCTGTCGTAGATTTCTGTTTAGTCACATAGACAAGGACAAAGCACCGATGTAAATAAATCTCCCCATAAGTATTGGTATCGGGCAGTGTCCTTAAAGTTATCCCTCCCTCAGTCTAAGGGGGTGACCCCATGGTGCATTTGGCCACAAGTGACCAATCCAAGTCCACCCTTGGCAAACAATGGCCATACGAACACGGCCATTGTTTGCTGTGGGTGGCTTGGTCGCACCTGGCCACCCACACCATGAGGTCACACCCTAATAAATTGGGTTCCTGCATTGGGAGATTTCCATAATAAAATATTTGAAAATGGGTTTTCTAAACCAACAAAACCTTTATGTTTTAGGAAGTGGGTTGTAATACCCAGGGGTGGACTGGCCATATACGCTACAGAGAAAATTTCCAAGTGGGCCGAGGCTCAAGGGACCGCCCAAGCCCTTATCACGGCAGCTGGCAAGGTACATAACGTTCTGATGCTCACAGCATTGAAGGGCCACTTCAAGTTCCCAGTCCGCCCCTGGAAATATCCTATCAAGATCCCCTATGGCCGTAATCTGGCTGTGGTTACACCAGAACATCTTTGCATGAAAAGCAATTTTTTCTGTAGAATTCTCTTAGAAACACTTGCATAAAAATGGAAGCCACTGAGCACATATGCCAATAGAAGGACTATGCAATAGTATACCATGTGCATACACTGGGTACATTTTACATAGTGGATGAGATTAGCAATGCATTATCCCCATCAGGTCTGGCAGGTTTATCAGGGTGTTATATATAAGCCATTCATTGCCCTAGGATGAAAACCTTTCTTATTTATGATTTATTGTACCAGAACCTTAAGATGACATGCACTTGGCAGGTAGCAAAATGAGCCGTGCCTTGTACAAGTCGTCTCAGTATTGCACCAGATTGTCCAATTAGCAGTGTATCCGTCTGTGAAATTTATAGGACTGGAAAGAATACAGAGCGAGGGAATGTGCATCAGTTATACCATTTGGAGGACAGATTTTATATTGTACAGAGACTCGTGTTCTCCTTCAGGATAAAAGAGAGTGGCAAAGATACTGCATGGCATAAACCACCATCTGCAAATGTGTCTGCTAATAACAAAGGCGGTTATCAAAAAGCACCACAGTAAGCAATTAGACATGATACAAAATGAGCTCCTACATGACATTTTCTTGCTTCAGAGACCTTTTGTGCATTTAAAGGCCATATTCGAGGTTGCATTGTGCTACCTGTATTTTCCAGGAAGAGACCCCAATGGAAGAACAGGTCTTTAATACATTTTCATGGCTTTATAGATTAAAACAAGTGATTTTTTTTGGATGGTGCGGAAATAATGGCAGATGGAGGGACACAAAAATGTTCTGTCTACTACAACTTTACTGTACATATCTACATATGATTTCTCCATGGGAGGGCACAGTACTTTTTCACATGTGATATCACATATATTCATAGGTACATATGCTTTCTGATTATAGTTTAGTGCTCTCATTAAGAGAAACAAAATAAGAGTATTGCAGTACTGCTTTTGTTTCTCTTAATGAGAGCACTAAACTATTTTTCTATTGGCTAACACGGTACCAGACTTTTTCCTTTTTCTTTCAACTTTCTGATTATGGCACTCAGTATGAGGGTACTAGACTAGCAATGGTTACAGTTTCTTAAAGGCACATCACTTGTAGCCTCTCAACGTATATATACTGTATGTATAGTCTGCAACTATATACAGTCTATATTTTCAGTCCATAACTTCGAAGCTGGACCTCCCTGATCCATGGGTGATGTTCAAGCTCCTGAACCTCAAGTGCCTTGGCTCTAGGTCCTGTAATGTACATCCAGGAGGGAGACTTCCTCTTCATCTGCATGCTCTGTTCTATTTTCACCTGCTGTAGTAGTTGCTGAAGCAGGCCTATGCTGGTGCCCACCCCTAGCAGGAGGCACAACACAAGGCTCATGCTGCACTGCTTGAAAATGGAGCCTAACAGGTTCTTTATACAGTATTATACAGCTTGGTTTCTGGTCTCCCTAAGCAACGATGTGCTAGTCACATCACTGCTTCATCATCCAAGAGAGGACTTCAGTGCCTGAGCGTTTGCTCAGCCCCAGCTTATGAAAGGGGCTGTACTGTCCTTGGTGCCCCCAGAAGGGTGAGGGGGTAAAAGATCAGGACCCCCAGTGAGTGGCATAGCACCATTCAGGACATAAATATTGATGGCCTTTTCTCAAATTAGCCTGCCCATATCTGTTCTGTGGGCGTATGATTCCAACACCCTCTCCAATCAGCTGTTGAAAAGGGCAACGGCACTCAGGCAAGCGATGTGACCTATTCCTTGGCATTGGAACTAAGCGGCAATACGAAGAACAACCACTATTCAATGGGCATGGTTTTATATGCTGCTGTTCTTTGCTGGTGCTGAGATCCCCCTGCATCGCTAGAGGATATGCTTAATTTATAATGAGGCGCATACCCTGTCATATATTAAGCACCTGTCGGTCTAGAATAGATCACTCCAGCTGCCGTAGCTTACAGTCATCATTTATGCCACAAAACCACTGTATGTGATGATAAATCTGCAAGGGTTGATAGTACCACCCATGTAAGTCTCCTTTTTGTAAAGTGGCAAGGGTGGCGTAAAAACACCTTTTGTCCAAACATTTTTGCACAAATGACGTTTAAAAAGTCAAAACCCTGTGGTCTCGACTTTTTTATACCAGATTTCTGGTCTTAAAAGATGATCCCTAATGTATGGTGCTGTGCTTAGCTCAAGAACTGTGGGCCCCATCAAACAGCTGATCGGTAGGGTGCCAAGAGTCGTACCCCAGTTAATCAGTTATTTATGTGCTATCCTAAAGAAAGATGCCATTCTTCTCAAGGTGGGCTCTGGTGCTCACATCAGCAAGAGACCAAGGTTTTACGTGCATGACTTTCCTGACTTCTCAATGATTATAAGTCACAGGCTATATTTAGAAGAAATTGGTAGGTTATGACTGACATGTTATTGTGAATACATCTTGATTAGTACATTGGTAGATGTAAAATAGAAATCTCTAACCAAGGCAATTACCGTACCTCATTACTTCACTCTTAGGCTTGGTTAACATTTGTGTAGAAAAAACAGAAAGACACAAATTACTACAGATTGTCCCCAAAATGATGAATTTGGCTGTTTGTCAGAGCCATAGACTTTAAGTGTAGTGGCAGGGTGCATGCTAATCTAATGTACAGTTAACACATTTTTTAGGCTAAATACATATTAGCATTGTCAAAACAGGTAGGAAATAATTGGGTTGGGACTGGTAATGGGGATAGGGACACATCCAGCGTTGGGGTATAGAAGTCCATGGCATATAATGCTCCTCTCAGTCTATGGCAGGCACTGACATAATGTGCTGCTATGGCCGCTGTGTTTTTCTCATTCCCCAGCGGTTTAGATAGTTTCTCTTCCTTCTCCATGAAGGTGATGTCTGGGAAGAGATCAGACAGTCTCCTGAAGTGAGTGTCCCTCACGGCTGAGTATTTGGGATACCACAGCAGGAATAGGGCCTCATGCTCCACAGCCTCCTGGTCAATCTATCTATTTATCCATCTATCTATCTATCTATCTATCTAGATGTAGAAAGAATCACAGCCCTCCAATGATTATTCAAAATGTGTGCATTTATTCAATTGTTTCCTTAAAAGCGATATGTTTCAGCTCCCACCAGGAGCTTTATTTTAAGCAAATTGTGACATATAACATCAGGGTATATATAGCCCAAACACATAGTGAGTGACATCAGAATTAATGGTAATTAAGTAATTATGATAAGTAAATGAGCTATATATACCCTGATGTTATGTCACAATATGCTTAAAATAAAGCTCCTGGTGGGAGCTGAAACATTGAGCTTTTATGGACACAAGTGAATAAATGCACAAGTTCTGAATAATCACTGGAGTATTATCTATCTATACCTATCAATGAGGCCAGGTGAGGCGATCACCTCAGGCAGCACCAGGTAGGGGCAGCCGAAGGGCCATGGGCAGAAGGGAAGGGGTTAGGTTAGGAAACTGGCATGGGGGGGGGGGGGGGGCGCCATTTCAGTTTTCACCTCAAGCACCAGAAAGCCTAGGTGCACCCCTGTGTGCCCCATATCTATATATCTATCTGCCCCAAATCATACGGCCATGTATTATAGTCATGACTGCATCAAGAGAGGACATACTTTGCAGCCATTACCTAAGACCACTTTCACATGATCAGTATTTGGTCAGTATTTTTTCATCAGTATTTGTAAACCAAAAGCAGGAGTCGCCCAAAAATATAGAAGAAGCAAAAATCTTTCCAATAGACATTTCCTGGTTTTGGCTTACGAATGACTGTGAAAGTGTTAGGGTGCATTCATATGGAGCAGATTTACTGTGAAATTTTCAATTTGTGTGCAAAAAATATATATAAATCTGCATGTTAATTTATGCTGAGGATTTCCACCACAGATCTCACTTTTTGTGATGCAGAGGGGGAAATTTGCAGCAGAAGTTCAACCAAATATTCTGCAGGAAATCCACCCCATGTGGTCCTTATATGTGCATTTTGTTGCGGATGAGCAAGCTGCAGATTAGAACATTTCTGGCATGCTGTGATGTCCATGGGGAAATTTTATTGCACATGTGGATGAGGTTTTGAAAACCCCATCCACCTTTATTGTACTGTAAATTGCTGCAGAGCTTTTTAGCAACTTTGCCATGTCTAGTGTAACAGCAGCTGCTGTGCTCAGCGGTGATCTGCGGCCAGTGCTTCCCATTCACCGCTGCAGTCCTGGGCACTGTCTGTGTAGGTACTGTTGTTCTGGGATCTGCTCCACAGTTTCCTCTCAGCCCTGGCCACAGCATGCTTGCTGCTTGTTTCCTGCAGCACTTCCTTAAGGGCAGGCGTACGTCAGTTCCTGGGCTTTATGGGTTAGGTCATGTGACCTCGCTGACCAATCCTATCCCTCCTGCACATATATAAGTGACTCCAGTGGCGTAGCGTGGGGGGCCGTTGCCCCGGGTGCAAAATTACATGGGGCGCTAGCAGGGCCGCACCGCCAATTAGGCAAAGTTAGGGGATTGCCCCAGGAGGCGCAGTCCTGGTGACAAGTGGGGGGCGGTGGCAGGGCACAGGGAGATAAACGCTTCCATTGTGGAAGCGCTCTCATCTCCATAGTCATCTGTATCACCAATCTCAGGTGATAGATGTGCTGCGGCGGGCAGGGGAGAGGAGTCTCCCTTTCCCGTTCCTCTGATAGGCTGCAGGCCGCCTGAGCCGTACAGCGTGGGACACAGGCTGGAAGAGGTCTGCATCGCATCGCTGCCAGCCCGATGGAGGTAAGTATAAGTGTTTATTTTTTTATATGGTACTACTTACTGCCACATTATTTGGGGGCATCTATGGGGGCACTTGTTACTGGCACATGATTAGGGGCATCTATGGGGGCACTTGTTACTGGCATATGTTTGGGGGGCATTTATTGGGGCACTTATTACTGGCACATGATTGGGGGGCATCTATGGGGCACATCTTACTGGCACATTATTGGGGCGCACTGTGGGAACATTTATGGGGCACTTCTTACTGGCACATTATTGGCTGGCACTATGGGAGCATCTATGGGGGCACTTCTTGCTGGCACATTATTAGGGGCATCTACTGAGGCCACAAAGAAGGGGTAATTTATATTAGGGAAGGGGGAGCTGAACACTATGGGGGCTTCTACTGAGGCCACAAAGAAGGGGTATTTTATATGCTGGGCTCTGTATAGGGGCATTTTATACTGGGACACATTATGGTGGGTACTATTGGGAAGGGGAGAGAGGAGTACTATGGGCTCATCTATGGGGGGCACTAAGAAGGGTATTTTATACTTGCAAATTATGGGGGACACTGAGGGCATCTACTGGGGCACTATATATGGGGCATTTTATACTGGTACATTATGGGGGGCACTAGGAGGAAGGGGGAGAGGAGCACTACGGGGGCATTTACTGGGGGTATTATATATGGGTACTTTATACTCACACATTATGGGGGCACTATGGGGACATTAGCTCAACTGGGGACATTAAAAGGGGGTATTTTTTGCACTGGCACACATTATAAGGAGAATTGTTACTACTGGGGGGCATTATGATGGGCTTTATTACTACTGGGGGTCTATGGGAACATGATTACTAGTATGGGCACTATGGGAGCATTATTACTTCTGGGGCACAGTGGGGACATGGTGGGGGCACTGTAGGAGCACTATTACTACCATGTGTGCTCTAGCAGAGAATTATTACTATTGGCGGGAATTTTGGGAGCACTATTACTGTGGGGACACCCTGGCACAGTATCAGCTTACCACAATTATTTTTGGGGGACGTTATGTTTACACTATTAGTGTCAGGGGCACTATTTGCTGGGCACAGTTATTTTAGGGCAGTGTGTGCCAAAAATTATTGAAAGGGGCATTATCTGTGTGGTACTAGTTTATCGGTTTCTGCAGAATAATATTTGGGAGCACAGCGGCACAGTATTGGGGGAGGTAAGATGATTTGCCCAAAAGATGGGAGGACGATGGAAAAGTAGTAAACTAAGATTTTATTTGTCAAACTGCATAGACGAGAAATGGCTGAAAAATTGTGGTCTGGTCTTATGGTCTGAAAGGAGAAGATGAGAAAAGAGAACATCTACATCAAAGGAGACCACTGGATGTGAGCGGTATGGGGCGCTGTATTACCCTGTATGTTCTGCAGCGATGGGAGGGTGGATATAGAATTTGGCCCACACTGTAGCAGCCTGGCCCCAGACTTCAGGTCACACTGTGTGTTTTCTGAATTCTGGGGGCTCACACCCATCTACTACATTATCTGTACTCAGAGAGTTATCACTGTGTTATCTGTGGTATCTGTGGTATGACTGCAAGTTATATTTACTACATTATCTGTAAAAAAAACGGCATGGACAAAGGTGGGGGGCGCAATACTTGACTTGCCCCGGGTGGTGGCAACCCACGCTACGCCACTGAGTGATGCCCTCAGTGTCAAGGTCCTTGTGTCCTGCTAAGGTTCCTGATATCCACTTGTGCTCCTGTGTTCCTGGCTCGTACTTGTGTTCCTGGATTCTGCTACCTATTTGATCCCTGCCTGCTTGCCTTGACTCTGCTGTTGCCAACCCAAATAGCCTAACCTGTACCTGTGCCGCCTGCCCTGACCTTTTGCCTGTCTGACTGCCCCCCTGCCTCATCCTTAGGTCCTGCACTGTTTCTCCTGCCTGGTAACGACTCAGCCTGCTGACAACACCTGTACCTCTGGTACCTTGCTCAGGTACCTCCTGGTTCCCCTGGACCAGTTGCCTCGTGTCCTATCCTCCTCAAGAGGTGGCGACCTGGTGTTCCCCTCGGGAAAGTCTATCCCCACCATCAGCTGTACTGTGAAGATCCAGGGGTTCACTTAGACAACACCCTTAGAGGAGGTAGGACACGTGGCACAGTGGGTTCAGACCCGCTGGTTTGTGACATGTAGACCTGGATTATTTTTAATTTGTGGGCTTGGCTGACTTACAAAAGTCTTTTCACCACTTTTCTGCGCAACCCCTTTACCCATGGAGGTGACTGGCCATTAACCCTTTCCTTCGCTTACCCCCCTTACGCAGCAATCAACTCTGTACCTCTTGTCTTGCACTGATAAATATGAGCCACTGGCTGCTCTTCCTAAAACTACAAGATGTGGATGAGATTTCATAAAATCTTTGCTACTCATACAAATGCTGTAGAATTTCACAGTGGGTGAAATAGTCAATAGTCCCTTAATAAATAACCCCCATTAGGTTTTCTTTGGAGGGCATGCTCCATGTCTTGAAATAGTTTACCATCCAAGGAGACGCTCTTTTTCTTTTGTCCAGAATTTGTCCAGACTTAAATTTTCTGATGACATATTCCCTTGATGCTTCCATTCACCTATGGTAACTTTCCAGATATTTTTGGAGGTGTTCTGTATGCACGATGTCAAGCTTTTAAAAGACATAACAACCATCTTCGGACACTTGACATTCTTTAATGAAGCTAACATTTAAAGGGGTTGTGTCACTTCAGCAAATGGCATTTAGGCAATTAGGGAAGAAGGCAACATGGACAATCATATTACATTAGTAAGTGCAGGGGCGTAGCGAGGGGGGCAAGCTACAGGGAGGCAGCTGAGCTGACTGGAGCACTGTGACCTCCTCAAACAGCTGATCGACTGGGGTGTTGGACCCCCGCCAATCGGATAATGAAGACTTATCCTGAAACTAGGTCATCAATATCAGAATCTCAGACAACCCCTTTAAATACACCTAAGATCGCGAAGATCTGTGATTGGCAGTCTGTAGGGAAGAGTTAAACTGCGTTATGTGATGGTGTAAGTGGTGATGGTGTGACAAAATGCACCACAGGTCTTTCTACTAACAGCATTTTTCATAATTTCTGATGCAACCTGAAGCTGGTATACTTTTAGACAACTCAAAATAGTGTCAGAAAAAATGACCCAAAAAGACATCTAAAATATCACACTTTGGAACACTTTTAGACATTATGCCATGCATAGAATGTGCACTAGAAAAACTGGCACCATGGTCCATGGATTCAATGCACAAGGACTATCATGTATCTGCCCCAAAGAATCTGCATGGGGCTGTGGGCTCGTCGACATTAGAGATAAGCAGCATAGGCAATATTCGTTTTCGTGATATTTTGCAAATTTTTGGCCTAATATTCGCAATAAAGTCGCAAATTCTAGAATTCATGATGTCCAGTCATTATTTTCTTGATTGCAAAAATCGGCAATGTAATATGCGTGTATTGCGCTACATTTTTCAAGCTGCTAGAAGTTTCCTGAGACTGGAGAAAATGCACAGTACAGTAATTCCTATCACACTACCTAACACCCTGCACTGGAATCAGCTACACTATATCACTATCATTATCTAACCTACACTGACTATCTCCCACTAACTATCTGTATTATATGTATGAACTATCTATCTAATGTAATGACACAGTAAAGCACAGAGCACAGCAATGACACTGCTGTCTCTCTCAGAACTTCATAAAACAGCAGGAAATGGCTGTTGGGGAGGTTCTTATATAGTAAGGGGTAGGCAACTTTCCTATTAGGTTCCTAGGGATGTTGCTAAGCTCAGATAAAGACATTGCAGTCTTCTCATTGACCCACAAGCAAGAAGCAGTGAGGGTACTGATGAAAAAAATCTAGAATATTCGTGATTATGAACATATGGCACTATATTCTACATCTTCGCGAATTCTCGAAGTGCCGATATTCGCGATAAAAATTCTCGATTAGAATATTTGCGATCAACACTAGTCAACATACGGCGGAGGTGTAAATGTAGCTCTAACCTCTGCTTATCATCAGGCAATTACTGAGAATGAATGGTTCATTCCCAATAATTAGCTGGTCAGTTGGTCAGTGTGTAGGGGTTTTTCGGGATTACTCTAGTGGTTTCTAACAGGTATGCTCATGTAGTTGCTTACCTAATGTAAATATTCTCCAATTTTTTCACTTTGAGTTCTCCTGACCCCTTTTCACCATGTAAATCCTGTAGGTAGCACTACCTGTTGCTGAATCCAACCGAGCCTATGATGCACTTCTTCTTTCTATGCCACGTCTCCAGCCCCACCCCTAACAACACCCAGCTGGTTTATAGCTCCCCCCACCCAGCCCCGCCCATGGACATAACTTCACATATAAGAATGAGCTGCATGGACATGGTCATGTGACCACAGCCCAGAACGGGAGATAGGAGCAATAAAGGGAAAAGTAATACATTACAATACTACAGCTACCGTCATAAATGATTATTGTAAAAGATGTTGATGCAAACTGGAAAACCCCTTTAAGGTGGCCCAACAATTCTGTAACCACATAAGAAGCAGTATAAATTGTGGGCTTCTCATCTTTGCTCATGCACATAGCATTTATAAATGGCCATACATTCTTACACCTCAGTGTACCTCTTATTTTTCACAGGGGTTTGATTGTAGTGCAGGCACACATTAGTTTGCATAGGAGCTGCACAAAATACTAGGATATTTAGGACTGAGACTATTTCTAAAAAAAAGATATTATTTTTTCGATGCAAAAGTGTACATGTCAGATGACTAAGTACAAAAATAACTAGATTTGTATCCTACCATATAATTTAGGTACTATTCCAAAGAAGCATTTGCAGATTATAATTCACATTGACACAATACACTGCTATATAGTATCTGCCTACAAAGAGCCCCTGCACTACTAGGTACCACTTGAATGGATACCTGTCTTGAAAGCCATTGACGTCACTGGGATATATTTATCTACTGCCTTTCTCCTAAGTGATATAAATTGGAGAGTAACTTTACAGGCCAGGAGCCTGGTGAGAACAGACATTGTATTGCAGTCAGTCAATGGAATCACACAGAGATCTGCCACTCAAACCTAGCTAATAGAAAGTATTGGCAGCTATCAACCAGAAGCTGTGATTCATAATGTTAACTGTTAGGAAAAGTGAATATGGTAGGTGTACGTTTGGATTAGAAACACATGAAAACTGTGGATTGCTGTTTTAGGGTGGTCTGTAGTATAGACACCTCACAGAGTTTTAGATCTACACTTCAATTAATGCTTATATCTAGAGGTGCTGCGGACATATAATTTTCTTTGAATTGTCTAATCTAGGATATCCTGGTGATAAAATACACTAAGTAAGACCAGATGGGATATAATAAGGGATAGCCTAATAGCTATGTGAATAAGAACCAAAGCACTGCATCAGGTGTAGCCAAACATTTCTTAGAGGTTCATCCTATCGAGCATCTGTGGGGCATCCTCAAACGGAAGGTGGAGGAGTGCAAGGTCTCTAACATCCACCAGCTCCATGATGTCATCATAGAGGAGTGGAAGAGGACTCTAGTGACAACCTGTGAAGCTCTAGTGATCTCATGCCCAAGAGAGTTAAGGCAGTGCTGGCAAATAATGGTGGCCACACAAAATATTGACACTTTGGGCACAATTTGGCCATTTTTACTTAGGGGTATACTCACTTTTTTTGTCTGCGGTTTAGACATTAATGGCTGTGTTGAGTTATTTTGAGGGCAGACCAAATTTACACTGTTATTCAAGCCGTACACTGACTACTTTACATTGTATGAAAGTGTCATATCTTCAGTGTTGTCAATGTTATTATCATGTCAATGTCATGTATTCAGACACATTTGTAATACATTCTACTGTAATTATGACGTTTCACTTCCGTGTCTATTCCCATTGGTCCTTTTTTATTTTAAATGTCTAGTTCTGGGTCATGTTTTCAAACCATGATTAAGCACTGAGAGTGCAAAACACGTAGGTTTGCTGGACCCTTTTTTTTTATAGTGTTTTTTTATGTCTACCTTATAAAGCTGCAATATTTTAGAATATTTCCATTCTCTTGTGGTTCTGAGACTTGACAGGGTTGAGGGAAAGCTGAATGGAGCAAAGTAGAGAGATATTCTTAATGAAAGCTTGATCCAGTCCTCTGGACCTCAGACTGGGCCACAGGTTCACCTTCGAACAAGACAATGAACCTAAGTACACAGCCAAGAAAACACAGGAGTGGCCTAGGGACAACTTTGTGAATCTTCTTGAGTGGCCCAGCCAGAGAACTGATTTGAACCCATCCCTAGAAAGACCTTAAAATTGCTGTCGACTGATAGTCCCCATCCACCCCTCAACCTAACAGAGCTTCATGGTGGGTACGAGGACCACCATTCACCCTCATAAGCTTGAAGCCTATGGAGCAATACATCCTGCCCCAGCAGCACCAAATACCACTATACAGCACAATAATCTGCACCAGCAGAATCAAATACCATAGTGTAATACAATATACTGCCCCAAGAGCACTAAATACCACAGTGCAGCACATAATACTGACCATCTATAGTATTTTTGGCCCTATGTACATGTGTTAGGCTACTTTCACACTAGTGTTTCTATTTTCCGCTTCCGTGTTGTCCCCATTCATTGCCAATGGGGACAAAACATAACTGAGCAGAAAGGAATGCACCAAAATGCATTCCGTTCCATTTGGTTGCGTTCCCATACTGGAGAGCAAACCCCAGCAAGATGCAGTTTTCTTTCCGTCAAGGGATGTGGAGCAAGAAAGATCCATTATAAACCCCAAAGCAAGTCAACGGGGACGGATCCGTTTTCTCTGACACGATCTGACACAACAGAAAACGGATCTGCCGCCCCCCCCATTGACTTTTAATAGAGTTTACGACTGATCCGTCCTTGCTATGTTAAAGATAATACAACCGGATCCGTTCATAACGGATTCAGATGGTTGTATTATCAGTAACGGAAGCGTTTTTGCTGGGCCCTGCCGGAATCAGAAAAAACGCTAGTGTGAAAGTAGCCTTAGCGCACCTATTTGAGTTGACCCTGCTTGTTTGTGTTGCCCCCACCTTCTGTCAATTTGGGTATGCCTGCAATATGAGGCCACTTTAAATTCTCACCCACCCGGTGCTCACCCCTCTTTTCGTTGGTGCCCCAGAAGTCACTACTTTGTCTACCATTCCCTTTATCCTGGCCCTTATAGGAAGTATTCAGAATTGGTACCTAGAGTGGCACAAGCTATAAATATAGCCCTGACCATCACAACTTTCCATGGCATAGAGTTCCAGAGTCTCACTGCTCTTACATTAAAGAATCCTGTCTATGATAATGGTGAAACCATCTTTCTTCTACACAGTCGAGTCACATTATTATGACCACTAGCTAATATTCCGAGTAACTCCTGTGTGCAGCACGGACAGCAGCTAGACAGGCTTGGAGTGACTCAATAAGGTCCTGTTTTAGCGGACCAGAGTAGTACTTGGAAGTCTTAGTCATGCTATTCCAACCAATGTTGAACATTTATAGCCGTGTCACATGTTGAATCGTCTTGCTAAAAGATTTCATCTGCTCCAGGGAAGACAATCAGCATGTATGCTACCTCCCCCAACCCTTAGGGCCCATAGGACATATGAACATGGGACCAACACAGATGCCTTCAGCTGCCAAGTGCACATGTAACAGGTCAGCCAGTTTTATAGGTACAAATCTGCTGACAGATGCCCTTTAATGGGAGTCTGCCAGTTGGTTTACACTCCCTAAACCACAATCACCACCACCGAGTTATTGTGCTCTTAATAGCTTTAGCATCCTGCTTTTACATACGCTGTATAATATCATATATATTGCATAAAAAACAAGTTATCATATTTCACATGCTGCATGCAAAACTAGTCAACTGGGCAGTGCCATTCTGGGGAAGAATCAGGCAGTCTGGGTTAAATGCCATGATTAAGGACTGGACTTTCCGAGTCCGAACCATGTTGGCTACTGTTTGCTTTTGTACAAGATGTTTTTAATCGTAACTGAATAAAGAAGATATGTTTTATGGATGTGCTGGAGAAGTTAAAGGGCCAGATTTATCATGACTCTGACAGCTCACTCCACTTTCATATATGGCTAAAGTCAGTTTTAGCCAAGTCAGATTTATGATTGGCCCTTTAAGACTGTAATAAATGTGGTTTGACGGTAGCAGTTTATCCGTCAGTAAGCAGCTTTACAAAAGTCGCACGTCCTTACGAAAAAGTCGCATGTTCTATTAAAAAGTCTCATAAGATAAGCATGGTCCTCACTGGAGTGAAATTGCGCATTTTTTGCGACTTTTTAAATAGTCCCAATAGTAAATCTGTCTAGAGATTCATTTACATAAGAAAACACGCCCACTTTCAGAAAACTGGCAAGCATAGTGCACAGCAGAAAAAAGTCGCAAATGTGTGCGCAGTTTTAGCATTTGGGCATTTTTTTGCGACTTTTTCACTCCATTATTCTGACTTGAGCTAATGATAAATCTGTCCCAATGTATTTTTCTGCAAGTTCTCTAGTAACCTGTTTCCAGCCCAGGATTGCCTCCTTGCACTCTGGTTTCCAGTTTGAGGACAAACAGGCTGACGTGAGCTGACCACCAATGTTTCTTTTGGAGTTAGTCTGGGCTGAAGCCATGTCTCCTGCTTGTAGCAGTGTTTAGTCTGGCCGATTCTGGGCTGTGGCCAGATCTCTGCCAGTCCCCATTATAGTTAGTGGGGCCGGTGGGCATTCAGGCAGAGTCCGCAATACTGGATCCAGACAGCTTTGGCAGGCTTTTCCCTGCCGCAGCTCTAAAGCGCAAGTTATTGTTTTGTTTTTGTTGTTTTTGTTAGCTGTCAATTTACTGACAGAACCCTGCTGTTTTGCTCATTTATATTAGATAAAAATAAATGCGTTTTGTTTTAAAACTTACCAATCACTTGTTCCCACAAAAAGTTTTTCTTTTGATAAATGTGACTTTTTTGAAAAAAAGTCGCATCTTTATTCCATAAATGCGACTTTTTGCACAAAACACCACCACATAAGCTGGCTTAATTGTCTGCAACAATTTGAGCCATTTCTGCTCATAAGAGGATTATCAATGAGGCGAAATATGCGCCAATTCGATAGCCCCGCCTACTTTGACATTTATAATTCATTTCAGGCGTGATGCATTCTTATGGTGAAAATTCTGGAGAAAACTGTTAATATATTTGGCACAAAACACCATTCTTTTTGGCGCATATTACAACATAATTCTGGTGCAACATGCTTAGTAAATGTCCCCCAAAGGGTTAATTGTAGCACTGGTAACAGCAGTGAAATTAAAAGAACATTGCCATCATTTTATTTATTTATTAATCACATATCAAAGGGGTTGTGCAGTGGCATAATAGTGATAACCTATCCTCAGATCAGGGGGGTCCGATTTCCGTTATCCCCACAGATCAGCTGTTTGAAGGGGGTTACAGAATTTTTGCTTGTGATGACTTAAGAATAGGTCATTAATAATATGTGAATATTCTATGTCTTTTTTTCTAATGGGGATTGTTTTCTTAATATACTGTATTTTTGGAGTATAAGATGCACCAGACTATAAGACGCACCAGACTATAAAACACACCAGACTATAAAACACACCAGACTATAAGCCGCACCAGACTATAAGACGCACCAGACTATAAAACACACCAGACTATAAAACACACCAGACTATAAGCCGCACCAGACTATAAGCCGCACCAGATTATAAACCGCACCAGACTATAAGACGCACCAGACTATAAAACACACCAGACTATAAAACACACCAGACTATAAAACACACCAGACTATAAGCCGCACCAGACTATAAGCCGCACCAGACTATAAGCCGCACCTGACTATAACACACACCTGACTATAACACACACCTGACTATAACACACACGAAACAATAAGACGCACCAGACTATAACACACACCAAGATGCACCCCAGGGTTTAACCCCTTCACTACCGGGCCACTTTTACCTTAAATCCCAGGCCGATTTTAGCAAATCTGACATGTGTTACTTTATGTGGTAATAACTTTGGAATGCTTTTACTTATCCAAGCCATTCTGAGATTATTTTCTCGTGACACATTGTACTTCATGACAGTGATACATTTGAGTCAATATATTTCACCTTTATTTATAAAATAATCTAAAATTGACCCAAAATTTAGAAAAATTCTCAATTTTCTAAATTAGAATTTATCTACTTTTAAGACAGATAGCAATACCTCATAAATGGTTATTAATCAACATTCCCCATATGTCTACTTTATGTTGTAAATGTAATTTTTTTTTTTTTAGGACTTTAGAAGGCTTAGAAGTTTAGAAACTATTTTTCAAATTTTCAACATTTTCTAAACCATTTTTTTAAGCACCTATTCAGTTATAAAGTGATTTTGAGGTTCTTATGTAATGGAAACCACCCATAAATAACCCTATTTTATCAACTACACCCCTCAAATGATTCAAAACTGATGTTACAAACTTTGTTAACCCTTGAGGTGTTGCACATAAATTAAAAGAAAATGGAGGTAAAATTTCACTTTTTTGGTAGATTTTTTATGTTAATATTTTTTTTCTTTCAACACATCAAGAGTTAACAGCAAAATAAACTTCCACATACCTTATTCTGATTCTGCAGTTTACAGAAATACCCCATATGTGGCGGTAAAGTGCTCTATGGGCACGTGGCAGTGGTCAGACGGAAAGGAGTGCCATAGGGATTTTAAAGGCAGATTTCGCTAGAACGGTTTTTAAAGGGATTCTGTCACCACATTTTCCCCCTACAGTAAAACATAGCTACTTGTAGCTCTCCCTGAGCTGTATTAAATGATGCCCTTATTAACTAATAGTCTTGATTTATTTCTTTATAAAATCGATTTTAGTGATATGCTAATGACTTACATAAGGTGCCCAAGGGGATGTCCTTTCCTAACTTGGTGCCCAGCCGCACCCCTTGGTCCGGTGCCCAGCGCCGCCTTCCTGAGTCCAGCGCCGCCTCTAATATAATATATTCAAGAGCCGGCGTGCTGACGTAATCCCTGAGCCTGTTTGAAATCCGGCGGGTGCGCACTACACACTGTAGTCTTCGCCCGTGCGGACTACAGGTAATGGCATCGTCGAGCAAAGTGTGCAGGCCATACAGCACATGACCACATGTGGAGTGTTTCTGTAAACCGCAGAATCAGGGTAATAAATATTGAGCTTTGTTTGGCTGTTAACCCTTGCTTTGTTACTGGAAAAAATGTATTAAAATGTCAAATCTGCCAAAAAAGTGAAATTCTTAAATTTCATCTCCATTTTCCATTAATTCTTGTGGAGCACCTAAAGGGTTAACAAAGTTTGTAAAAATCTGTTTTGATGTTACAGGAACTGCAGTCCAGGGTCGCTGACACGGAAGGAAAATTTGTAGACAATCCTACGGACGTGAACCGGTCTAATTGGATTGAAGCACAGAAACTATACAGTTGGAAATGGCGGACATTAAAAGATTCTTCTGGAAACAGAAGTACTTTGAAGAGGGAGAGAGTGTGGGACACATGCTAGCCACAGTTATAAGGGCTCAGCAGGGACCTTCCTATATAGGATGTATACAGGGTATGTCGGGTGGCATGGTAACGGATAGTCATGACATTCTGAGACTGTTTAGTGATTACTGTATTTTTCGCCCCATAAGACGCACTTTTCCCCCCCAAAAGTGTTGAATGCTGCCATTTTACATCGTACAATGTATCAGCTGGAGGGGGGATGGAGGAGGGGCCAGTGTCATGCAAATGCGGCTGGGCCGGTGCAGTCACTGTACTCCGGCCCTGCCGCTCACTCACAGATCCCCCCATAACAGTGCCACCCACAGATCCCCCCATAACAGTGCCATCCACAGATTTCCCATAGTAGTGTCATGCACAGACCACCATTAGTTCAAAACCCACCAAAAGCACACCTTTTGGTTAAAAAAAATGTTTTTCTTATTTTCCTCCTCAAAAACCTAGGTGCGTCTTATGGGCCTGTGCATCTTATAGGGCTAAAAATACGGTACTACAAACAATTGTATTCTACTACAATGTACGGATGTCGAGATTAAAAATCTTCTCGCCTCCATTAGTTTGTCAGTATTGACAACTGAACAAAAAGCTTTGCCATGCACAGATGTCAAGCTGCTGGCCAAAGTTCTGGCTAACAGGTTGACAAAGGTAATTCTTAGCCTGGTCCATGGTGATCAGACTGGCTTCATGCCAGTCCACAGCCATTAATATTAAAAGATTATACATTAATTTACAGATGTCTCATGATGGGAGGGGGAACAGAGCAAGTCTTTCACTCGATGCTGCGAAAGCTTTAGACAGCATCGAGTGGAAGTTCATATGGGGTGTGATGGAAGCGGTGGGTTCTGGCCCCAAATTCATGGCATGGGTGAAATTACTATATAGAAGACCGACGGCTCGTATCCGTGTAAATAGGCTGTTGTCTGATGCCCTGACCCTAGAGAGGGGGGTGCGTCAGGGCTGTCCCTTATCGCTGATGCTTTTTGCACTGGCTATTGAACCTCTAGTGCAGATGATACGTTTGGATCCTAAAGTGACAGGTCTTATATATGGAAGCATAGAAGAGAAAATTGCTCTTTATGCCGATGACATACTGCTATTCTTGAATAATATAGAACAGTCCCTACCTTATGTAATGAGACCGATTGAGGCTTTTGGTACCTTTTCAGGATTAACCATAAACTGGGACAAGTCAGTGATGCTCCCCCTAGACCCTGTTTCGGCGACACTTCGGGATAGGATGGCCCCTCTGCAAATAGCTAAAAATTTTAAGTACATGGGAATACAGGTGTCATGTAGATCACAGAATTACATAAATTTAAATCTGACCCAATTACTCGATAGGAGTGCGAACAAGATAACTAGTTTGTGTAAGCTACCACTCTCGGTTATAGGAAGAGCCAATCTAGTCAAAATGGCACTGATGCCACAGTTTCTTTACGTTTTGCATAATAGTCCCGTGTGGATACCTATCCGACATTTCTAGAAAATACAGGGATTATTTAGATCTCTGATTTGGGGCGAACAGTCTCCGAGAATCCGGTTAGAAACCTTACAAAGAGATAAGGATAATGGAGGATTGGCAATTCTTAACCTGTGGCTATACTTTCTGGCAGCACAGGCTCAGCAATGCAAGACATGTGGTGCACTAAGTAGTCCGGGTCCGGTGGGCGCGCTAATGTCCTATCTGATGGGTGGGAGACCACCAGGATATATTTTGGAGCTTGGTTCAGTTATTCGCCCCCAGACAGTATCCCGAGCGTGACCTTACTCCTCTCTGGAGCAATCATAATTTATTAGAAATCAAACAATTGGAAGGTTTCGGTAATTGGGAAAGCAAGGGCATACATTGTCTGTCGCAACTCTACATTAATGGGACACTCAAAAGCTTTGAACAAGCGAGTGAGGAGTTTGGCCTTCATAACAGTCAGTTTTATCAGTATTTGCAGTTACGTCATGCACTGGCAGCGCAAGGAAAAGTACCTGACCTTACTATATAAGCGTCTATGATAGCGGAGCATATAAGAAAGGGAGGGGAGACTAGGGGAGTGATATCTGCCTTTTATAAGTTATTGCTCTCCTTTTATCAGGAACAATTTCAAGGAGGTCAAGGAGAAGTGGTCTAGGGAAGTCGGTCCCATTACAGACGCACAATGGTCAGAAATGTTATCTAAGGGCCCCATGTTATCATTGTGTGAGACACACAGACTTTCACAGTTATACCTCTTACATAGGGTATACCGGACACCAGCGTTCCTTCATAGAATTGGTGTATGAGATACCTCTAACTGCCCTAAGTGCGATGTACAAGACGCTCATGTAATTCATATGTTCTGGGAATTCTCTGCCTTAGGACCTTTTTGGCGAGCAGTTTTGCATGTTATCTTTAAGGTCTACAAAATTAGACTTCCAGCTGAACCATTAACATGTGTACTGGGTTTATTACAAGATTATTCCACAGAGGGTGTTAGTATTGGTATAAGCAGATTACTATATCAGGCTAGGAAGTTGATAGCCAAATACCGGATGAGCGTAAATGTACCCACCAAGGAGGAATTCATTGCTCGCATAAACGAGATAATTTGTTTAGAGAGGGGAGTGTATTGTAAGAGAGGTACGAATACAAAGTTTGAGTCTATTTGGGGACCGTGGCTTGTGACTCCGGGATTACCCCCTAGACGTCTGATATCCATGTTACCGGGGTATACTGCCTAGTAATATAAAGACAAACATACTACTGGTTTGTTGGAACGCGAGACGCACTAGAATTGAGAGGTATGACATGACAAACGGGAAAGGTTGAGAAAAACAAAGTCATTACGGCATGGTGCGGTTCAGGGGGGGAAGGGGTGTGTGGGAGTTTTATGAATATGTATATTCATTCTTTAATTATTGTTATATCCAAATTGGATTTCTGTATGTTCATACAGGTGAATTTGTAGTAATTTCATATATGTACAAAACAGAATATATGATTAATAAAAAGATTTATTTATTTTTTAAATCAGTTTTGAATACCTTGAGGGGTGTAGTTTCTAAAATAGGGTCATTTTTGGGTGGTTTCTATTATGTAAGTCTCACAAAGTGACTTCAGACCTGAACTGGTCCTTAAAAAGTGGGTTTTGGAAATTTTCAGAAAAATTTCAAGATTTGCTTCTAAACTTCTAAGCCTTCTAACGTCCCCAAAAAATAAAATGTCATTTTCAAAATGATCCAAACATGAAGTAGACATATGGGAAATGTAAATTAATAACTATTATATGAGGTATCACTATCTATTGTAAAAGTAGAGAAATAGAAATCTGAAAATTTGGGAATTTTTTAATTTTTTTTTGTAAATTTGGGATTTTTTCACAAAGGTAGATAAAATATGTTGACTTAAATTTATGACTATCATGAAGTACGATGTGTCACGAGAAAACAATCTCAGAATGGCTTGGATGAGTGAAAGTGTCCAAAGCTATTACCACATAAAGGGACACATGTCAGATTTGCAAAAAACGGCCTGGGCAGAAGAGCAAAAACTGGCCCGGGGTAGAAGGGGTTAAACGTCCGGTTTAAACGTCTATGTTATTATGTCTGGAATCTTGTTTTTGTCTGGAAAACCTGCTATGTCATTGCCATTGAGTATCATTGGAGGGGATAATGTAAATTGTTTACTGAGTATGCCTTATTATTTTTAAGTTAAGATTTAACTTTTATTTCGGCAGTGGCCGCATGATCGATACAGGCGCAGAGCCACTGCCTCCAGCGCCTGGACATCTGTTCTCTCTGAAGAGCCATACCCGGCGAAACGCATCGGAGGATGACACAGGACATCAATTTTAGAGAGGTAAGAGCTTAGGGATCTTTAGTACAGGGCCGAGGTTCCTGAGGCTGGGGGTCATCCTTTTAAAGACGAGTGCCCCGATTACAGCCATTTAGGCATTCACACTGACTAGACTAGGTCAAGTAGGGCAAGTGTATAGGGAGATTTAGTAACTCAACTAGGCTCCTCCCCTATGCATATGATACACCTACCATACGGGAACACTGCTAAAGCCCACTACTTTGTACGCAGACCCTTTCCTCCTTCTCTAACAAAAAAAGCGCAGGAGTTCACTTTACTCCGTCGTCTCATTTTTATTTTAAATGATAGAAATAAAAGTTAAATCTTAACTTAAAAATAATAAGGCATACTCAGTAAACAATTTACATTATTTTGAGACCACTGAGAGTATTTAATAGTGGGTCTATTGTATTTAGACACCGACTATAAACGTATGACATCATTGGAGGGGAGACTCATGCCAGCCTACATGAGTGACCAGAAGAAGATCCTGAGATGGGGATGCTGAGCCACAGACCATGGGTCACCAGCCTTCTGAGAGAGAGGGGGACAGCTAGCTCAGGCCTTTCCTCAGCATCAAACCCTTCTTCTGCCAGGGAGGAGACAGGAGAAGGCAGCCCTATGCCTCGCCTGTATTGTTTTGCACCTGAATTCCTCCAATAAAGAAGTACCCTGGTTTACTGCAGACCCTGACTCTCTGGACTTATTTCCCATTGCGGTGCACCACGCCTTACCATACCTTCAGGAGAGCAGCAACATGTGGTGACACCTCAACCGTGTCTGGGGGACCCAGCGTAGCGTTGGGGCCACCCCAAACCTGGCCACTGCAATAATTTCTCCTGTCATTGCTCTATATTGTTCTGCTATGCTTGTTCTGCTAGATTATTTATTTTTAAGGTATCTTTTTTTTATTCTCCATGATCATGACATTATACACATACACACAACAACTCTCTCACATACAAACAGCAGTGCAGTACGTACATTATGCAGACACAGCTCTGCAGCTCACACATTATACATACACACTCACACAGCACTGCTGCATACACGGCTGACACACACAGCTTTGCTGCATAGACAGGTAACACACACAGCTTTGCTGCATGCACAGGTGACACACAAACACAGCTCTTCTGCTTACACAGCTGACACACACACACAGCTCTGCTGCATACACAACTGACACACACAGCTCTTCTACATACACAGCTGACGTACACACCATTATCTTTGATAAAAACTAACATTTCTGTACACTGGCACTATATGTTCATCTTGGTCTGGCTCCTCCCACTCGTGACATCATCATAGGTCCTCAAGCTGCAGTTAGGCAGAGCTTTCATCTCTTTCCCTGCATGTTGCAGACTTTCAGGATGGAGAGGGCTGTGCTTCTCACAGTCCTCTTCATGATTGCTCAGCCTCCTCTCCTGTCTGCACTGATCACATGGATTGGTGTCAGGCAGATGCACACAGCTCTCTCATTGATCCAGCAGGATAATTAAGGAAGCAGTCAGGGATATCTGGCACTGCTTGACTACCCTGACTGCGGACTATAAGATGCAGGCACTTTTTAGCAAGATTGTTTCTTGCAAATTAGTACATTTTATGTTAAAAGGGGTTTCCAATGAAAAATATTCAACATTTTTCAAATGTAATAACAGAAAGCTATTGGTATAGCGCCACCTGCTGTTTGTTCTTTTTCTAGTATCTCTGTCCTGCTCACTGAGATGGAAGCACATGCTAAGTTTCATCCTTTAACTGCCATCAGCTGCAGTAGAATGGGACCCCCCCCCCACCCCCACTGATAAAGTGCATGCCTCCTAAACGGCATGTGAGGTACAGGGCTGGTTCTATGTTTGTTAGAAAGAGATTGGCATGGACTATACGACATATGATTTTCATTCTTTCATGGGATAATCCCTTTAATTTTTTGTAGCCGCTCCATGTATTCTACTTCCTTTATAAGCTCTTTAACATCCTGCTTTGTTTTGACATTTAGCATGACAAACAGCCTCGCTTAACTTTCTCACTCAGACCATTCACTCTGACCAGAGAGAGACCCCCTGTAGTGACTCAACTAGATCATCCCACACTACACTCATAAGTGCAATAGTCTTCTATGGGCATCCTTATCTAGCCCTATCAAGAGAACAATAGAGCTGTCATCCTAAATTCTAAATCTACTATTATATTAGTAGATAACATATTTCGCTCACAAGCGGCAATAAAATAACCATGGGATCCCTATCTATATATAGGAGTGTGCTAACTGCTACAGCAGGACAATGGGGCACATTTATTAGGACCGCAGGTAAGCTCTATACCTGGCGGTGGATCCGCTGGAGTTATGAAGAGGCGCAGGCCTCTCCATAACTTCAGCGCATCCAGCGCTGCTTCTAAATGTAAGACAGCTTCCTAGCTATCTTACATTTAGACCATTTTCTACGCCTGCCGGCTCCTCCCCTTCCCCGCCGATGCCACTCCCACGTTTTTAGACCTGGCGTGAGTCGAAGTCTGCTCCAGAAATACACCTAATTTGGTGTATTTCTGTTTAATAAATGACCCCCAATATAATGTAATTTTCAAAGGAGTAAAGGAAAACTGAGTTAGTTGACCAAAGGAGCTCTGCAAAATGAAAGGTGGAATCTGATTGGTTGCTATGGGCGACTGAGTCAGAGTTCAAAACATATATTTTTGGAAGTATCCCTTTAATATGAAGGTTATTAATTTCTGTGGCTATCACACTAGATGCATCAAAGTTTGGCTTTTATCCAGTGTAATATACATATATATAAATCAACCATTATACAGATGAAGACAAGGTGATACAGGAGGAAAAGGTTCATGTTTTAATGGTGTGTAAAGTGCTCAAGACACTTCACTAATAAATAACTGATGTCGCCATAGATAAAGATTCTAAGAATATCTAAGAACAATTTGAGAGGTCCATTACACTGATGCTTAGATATGTGTAATCCAGATATCATCCTCCTTCCCCAGGGTACCATTATTAAAACCCAACCCATCTGCACTGGTAAACATGCACCAACACACTGATAACAAGCATGCTTTCCGACTAGCAATGTCCTACATTATAATGTTCTACTGCCAGTACTTAACAAAAAAGTTTTGGAAAGGAAAGTGTTAATTGCCGGAGGTGGCAAGGACATTGTGGAGCTTCCTGACATCCTTTCCTGGTATTATTCACAAGGCATCATCACAGTGACATGCTGGCTTTAATGGGATCTGAGACGTGGTGCAGCTCAGCCACTCAAGGCATTTAACCTCTTCTTCACCAAGTTGACCACTTGCACTGAAGTGGTGGTCTTCACGATATGTTAAGCTTTGTTTTCAGATTTTTCTACTGTGAATGTATCATTCTATAGCCCCTTGTAGATGAAGAGAACATGCCATCGCTACATCTGACGAATGATTATAAGACATTAGGAGAAAATTTGATTGGATCTCTTTTGACAAGTGTCCCTGCACCGAGAGCACGATGACTTAATCACATCCAGCATTGTTCAATGTGGATTCCTACGCTTGGACTCAAAATCTGCGCTGTACTCAAAGGTCATGCAGTTTCTGGACGGAAAATCTCTTTGAGGACAGCCACACATGGAGTGGAGCTGTCCTCTTTAACAGTGCACTGGGGTCTCTGCTGGAGGTTTGGAGACTTACGTTCTTGCCTACTGAAGAGTTCCCGGACACCTTGTCTGAATTTTAAGTCCCTGATGCTGTAAATGACAACATTCCAGCAGCTATTGGAGGTGAGTATCCAAAATGCATAGAATGAAAATTCACACCAGACATACCCCAAGACATTGCCCACCACAAACACAGCAATGGGGATGAAAGAAGCAGAGAAGGCAAATGTGAGGATTCCAATGGTTTTGGCTGCAGTAATGTCTGAGAATGATACTTTGCTGCAGGTGCTCTGGACTTCAACCTCTAGCTGCTTTCTAACTTTACAGTACTGCCTGATAGCTGCAAAGGTGGCAAAATTGATAGCAAAGGTGCAACCCAGCAGAGAAAAGTCAAAAACTGGAAAGATGAGCATTATATTCAAGGCAGGTTCTTGGGGTTGCACTGCGGTGAACACATAGTTGCACATTTTGCTGCATGAATTGTACTCTAGTGATATGTTTCGACCAAAAAACATGGGTACCATAGCTAACATGAAGCTGAAGATCCAGGAAAAAACAATGAGGCATCCTGTTCTTTTCCTAGTAATCACAATCCTCTTGTGGAGAGGTTTCAGCACAGCAATGCTCCTCTCAACCGACAGCAAGAATATGGTGGAAATTGAGACAAAGGTGCAACCAGCAAAAATAGGTCCCATGATCAAACATGGAACATAAGACGTAAAAATGGAGGGGGTTGCTTCTCCAAGTTTAAGCCCATTGACAATCTGGGTGAGTTCCATATAAACAGAATAAGGCACAACTAGTACTCCAACTGCCAAGTCTGCAAGAGCCAAAGAGGTTTTCAGGGAGCCATGAGATGTCCTCAGCTGCTTGGTCCTCAAGAAGACTAAGAGGCTTACCACATTGCCCACTGTGATTGTAAGAACCAGTAAGACCATGAGAGAAATCTTAAATGTGTCTCCAAGTAGACTTGTGCTGCAGAAGGTGCAATTCCCAGTGGAAGAAATATTCTCAAGCATTGGAGAAGCAGAAGAAGTAAAACTCAGAGAATAAAATCCATCACCTCGTCTTTATCTTTCCAAATACTTCGGAATGGGTAAAGGACAAAAAAGCAGGATGTGTGAAGAAAAAAAAAAGCAGGAGGCATATCCTAACTCCAAGTTACAGACATCGCTCTCATCGGCATTGCACGTAGTCCTAACAGAGCATCCGTCCCCAGGTAAATATTTTGAGCTCTGAGCAAACAAGGATATTTCTGTGGTAAATTGAAAGCAATCCAAACACAACGTGCAGATAAGGGATTTACGGAGACGGTTAGTGAAATCGCTCTTTCAAGAGCATTATTAGCCTAGTTCCTTCCCATAGAACAGGGGGACCATGGAGTGTTTGCTTTACACTGAAAATGGAGCCAAAATTGTGCTCAAACAAACAGAACTCAGTAACTCCAGATGTGCTCAGCTGTATCAAGAAATGGATCAGGGGGAAAAAAAAATCACGATGCCTTACGAGGGAAAGCACACAAGAAAGGAATGAGAGCAGTGTGTGTTCGGTCTCCCTGGCTTCTCCTTTATTCTTCATGTCCCTCTCTCCTCCTCTCACCCTTTTCCTCCCACCCTCTTCTGTATCTGTGCACTAATACGACTCCCCTCTGTTATCCTCCTCTCTCTCCCTAACATGAGTGCAAATCAAGCCTGGTAGGTGTCGTGTACAGTAGGAAAGGATTTCAATACAAAAGGTGTAAATGGGTGATTTACTAGTTTTTTGGATTGGTGGTAGTAATTATGAATACATTCACGGAAAGTGCTCATAATAGTAGAGTGCACAACCTGTGTTCTCTAGATCTGCCAGGTTCTTATGTTAGCTCTAGACTAATGTACTGTAAAATATGCCACATGCAAAATTTTAACAGATTTGTGAAACCAAGAAATAATCACTCCTGAATTGCCCCCATATTTATAAATTTCAAAAATATTGATAAAAAAATAAAGCTCATTCACCAGACCCAGCCAAAGACCTATAAAACCTCTGACTCCGAAAAGAATGTGCTAAAGTGCCCTCTTAATTTCCTGGAGTCTGCAATTTCCTGCACAAAAAGTATAAAGTTTACAAAACTGATATATAGGGAATATATCAGTTTTGTAAACTTTATACTTTTTGTGCAGGAAATTGCAGACTCCACGAAATTAAGAGGGCACTTTAGCACATTCTTTTCGGAGTCAGAGGTTTTATAGGTCTTTGGCTGGGTCTGGTGTATGAGCTTCAGAACCGGGAGATGAGCTTCAGAACCAGACACTATCCATAAACAAGGTTGATACTTTTCTGGGGGGGAAAAGCAGACCATTTATCTAAATCTAATGCAACCTCTTTAAAGGGATATTCCCATCTTGGACATTAATGGCATTGGTACCATCTCTGAAACCCACTCCAATCTCGAGAACAGGGCCCCCGAAGCGAAGGAGAGTACATCCCACATGTGTGGTGTCATCTCCGTTCACTGCTATGGTAATTCCGAAAATAGCCGAGCGAGCTTGCTCAGCTATTTTTGGAAGTCCCATAATCATGAAAGGAGAGCAAGCCTTGCAAGTATAGGTAGCTCTCCATTCAGTGCTATGGGTAGGGTTGCCATCTGGCCGGTATCTCACCAGCAAGCCTGGTATTATAAAAAAATAAAAAAAAAGCACTCACTTCCTCTATTTGCTGGCGCTGTGGGGAACACTCGCTGCTAACTGGAGGACAGGACCTGCGAGAGGTCATCACGCTGGAGCGCCAGTTCTCTCATAAGCTTCCAGTCAGCAGCGAGTGCTCACTGCAGCGCGAGCAAATGGAGGAGGTGAGTGCTTTTCTTTTTTTTGGCAGAAGCAGAGAAGGGGGCACTAATGGGGGGCATTAATTCTGGGGCGCACTAATGGGGGGCATTACTATTATGGGGGCACTAATGGGGGCGATAGTATTACTGGGAGCATTAATATTAGTGGGCGGGCACTAATGGGGACAGTATTAATTCTGGGGGGAGCTTATGGGGCCATTAGTATTATTGGGGGGAACTAATGGGGGCATTATTAATTCTGGGGGGTGCTAATGGGGGTATTATTAATGCTGGGCTGGCACTAATGGAGGCATTATTAATTCTCGGAGTCACCAATGGGGTCATTAATATTATTGGGAGGCACAATATGACAGCGACTTAACGTGTTAAGCCACACCCACAACCACACCCCATTGGGGTGCGGCTTAACTTGGCTGGTATTTTTTGTTGGGAAAGGTGGCAACCCTAGCTATAGGACTGCTGGAAATAGGTCACAACGCTAGCTTGGCTATTTTCTTAACTCCTATAGCGGAAAATGGAGTGTGGCCACACATACGCACTTCACTTAGAGGAAGAAAAGAGCAGGTACCAGAGGTGAGACCAGCGCCTATCTGACATTGCATATCCTAGGTATATGCCACCAACTTCCCAGATGGAAATATCCCTTTAAAGGGGTTGTATGGAATTAGGATAAAGGTCTACTTTGTCCCCACAGAAAACTGCCACTCTTATATATGGGTTGTGTCTGGTTCTGCAGCTCATCTCTACCTATGTACATAGAGACAAGGTGTAATACCTGACACTGCCACGGATAAGAGTGGCGCTTTTTCTAGAAAGATTGCAGACTGTTTTTTAACCAATCCTGGACAAACACTTTGCACATTACTTGGGCAAATGCTATGCGCCATAATCATGTAGGGAGTTGAAATTTCTCTTCATCTTTTTGGGAGAAGCCAGCAAAATATTGGAAGCATTCATTAACTTCTCTGCATTGACTCCATGCCACCAGAAACATGACGTGATGAGTTTTGTCTCTGAGGCAAACATGAATAGAATGAATGCCAACCTTTACACCTTGGTATCCTCAGACTATAATACCAAGCTGGCTACAGTGTGACTTAGTAGGGACATTTAACTCTTTCAGCCCTAGGATATGTTCCATTTTTGCATTTTAGTTTTTCACTGCCTGCATTCCTGGAGCCATAACCTTTTTATTTTTCCATTCACATAGACGGGTGAGGGCTTGTTTTTTTGTCGGGAAAAAATTATATTTTCTAATGGCACCATTTAGTATTGCATATGATATAGTGGAAAGCTAAAATTAAAAATTCCAAATGGGGTGGAATTGGAAAAAGAAACACAATTCCGCCACAGTTTTATGGGTTACATTTTTCTGGCATTCCCTATGAGGTAAACCTGACCCGTGCCCTTCATTCTGTGATTCAGTACAATTATAGTGATACCACATTTATATAGTTTTTCTTGTGTTTTAACACTGAAAAATAAAAACTTTGCAATATCACTATATTTGACCCTGATATTTTATGTTTTATATTTATGTCTACAGAACTGTGAGAGGGCTAATTTTTTTGGGGGCGGGGAGGTGAAGTGACAAGCCACCTTAGATCCTGTGGTCACAACTGACCACTGCATCTGAGGGGTTAAATATCTGTGAAACAGCAGAAACTCCGAGGCTATGGCACTTGCTCCGCTCTGGAGATCTGGAGCAGGCGTCATCAACATCTGATGTACATGTATGGCAGATGTCGTGAGGGGGTTAGAGAGGACCTGTCAACAATCCTGAGATGTCTATTTGAATTAATATATGTATTATCATAATATAATAATTTGGCTGTTCCGTTGTTATTTCTACTAGAAATAAACTGACAGCTGAAAACACTAGAGGTAAATTCTTCCGGCATGCCGCCTATTTTATGAATGAAGTAGGCGGCGCAGGCACGTGACATCAGTGAGTTACGGCCGTCCGCCCTGCTCTGCCTGCTACAGGACAATTAGTAATTAGTACAGATGGGGCTGGGAAATGGATCGGAACTTCAATTAAAGTTATTATTATAAAAGGTTTAGGCATTAAGGAAGTGAGTGAGCGGCGGGGCCCGAGTACAGTGACCGCACCGGCCCCACCGCATTTGCATGACACCGGTCCCTCCCATAGGTTTAGCTCCGGTATATTAGGGCATCTGTGGATGGCACTATTATGGGGTGGGGGATATGTGGATGGCACTATTATGGGGTGGGGGATCTGTGGGTGACACATATATAGCAGTGCCATCCACAGATCCACCCCCCCCATAACAGTGCCATCCACAGATCCCCCTCCATAACAGTGCCATCCACAGATCTCCCCCCCCATAACAGTGTCATCCACAGATCACCCCCCCATAACAGTGTCATCCACAGATCACCCCCCCATAACAGTGTCATCCACAGATCACCCCCCCATAACAGTGCCATCCACAGATCCCCCCATAACAGTGCCCCTCTCAGATCCCCCATAACAGTGCCATCCACAGATCCCCCCATAACAGTGCCATCCACAGATCCCCCCATAACAGTGCCATCCACAGATCCCCCCATAACAGTGCCATCCACAGATCCCCCATAACAGTGCCATCCACAGATCCCCCCCATAACAGTGCCACCCACAGATCCCCCCCATAGCAGTGCCATCCACAGATCCCCCATAGTAGTGTCATGCACAGACCACCATTAGTTCAAAACCCAACACCTTTTGCTTAAATTTTTATTTTATTTTCCTCCTCAAAATCCTAGGTGCGTCTTATAGGGCGAAAAATACGGTATATTCATTGATATCTGTATCATAGGGCTGAACCAGTGCATTGATATGGATGAATAAATGCTGTGAAGTTACAATACTATAGAATGCTGTGGAATTTTCCTTTGCATTTACTTCTGGCACCTAGGATCAAGGTCTGATACACTAGAATCACCACCTCGTTACTAGGAAGGTCTGCTTTATTCTCTCAACCTTGAAATTGCAACACCAAGAAGGAAAAGTCATGGAATTCTGGAAATCACAGGGTCGATTAATATGTTAAACATATGCAAATTTTAAAAATGGAAACTAAATATTGATGAATCTTGATTTACACAGTATTGAGTATGAGCGCCCAGCGCAGAAATACATGCACTTACAGTGCCTTGAAAAAGTATTCACACCCCTTGAACTTTTCCACATTTTTTCATGTTACACCCACAAACAAATGTATTTCATTGCAATTTTATGTGGTAGCAGGTATGCGTGAAGTGAAAAGAAAATGATACATGGTTTTCAACATTTTTAATAAATAAAAATCTGGGAAGTGTGGCGTGCATTTGTATTCAGCTGTCCTGAGTCAATACTTTATAGGACCATCTTTCACTGAGATTACAGCTTTAAGTCTTTTGGGGTATGTCTCTACCAACTTTGCACATCTAGGCTGACATTTTTGCCCATTCTTCTTTGCAAAATAGCTCAAGCTCAGCCAGATTGAATGGAGAGCATCTGTGAACAGCAATTTTCAAGTCTTGGCACAGATTCTCAATGGGATTTAGGTCTTGACTTTGGGCTATTCTAACACATGAATATGCTTTGATCTAAACCATTCCATTATAGCTCTGGCTGTATGGGCCAGCCTACTGGAAGGTGCACCTCCACCCCAGTTCCAATTTTTTTGCAGCCTCTACCAGGTTTTCTTTTAGGACTGCCCTGTATATATAGCTCAATCCATCTTCCCATTAACTCTGACCAGCTTTCCTGTATCTGCTGGAGAAAAGCATCCCCACAGTATGATGCTGCCACCACCATGTTTCACAGTAGGGATTGTGTGTTCAAGGTGATATGCATACCGTCACACATAAAGTTTTGCATTTAGGCTAAAAAGTTCAACTTTGGTCTCATCTAACCAGAGCACCTTCTTCCACATGTTTGCTGTGTCCCCTGCATGGCTTGTGGCAAACTGCAAACGGGACTTCTTATGGCTTGCTTTTAAATATGGCTTGCTTTCTTCTTGTCGCTCTTCCATAAAGGTCAGATTTGTTGAGTACACGACTAATAGTTGTCCTGTGGACAGATTCTCCCACCTGAGCTGTGGATCTCTGCAGCTCCTCTAAAGTAACCATGGACCTCTTGGCTGCTTCTCTAATTAGTGCCCACCTTGCCTGCGCAGTTTAGGAGGACAGCCATGTTTTGGTAGGTTTGCAGTTGTGCCAGATTAATTCTATTTTTGGATAATGGATTGAAAAGTGCCCTATTGAGATGTTCAGAGCATAGGATATTTTTTATAACATAATCCTGCTTTATACTTCTTCACACTTTATTCCTGACCTGTCTGGTGTGTTCCTTGGTTTTCATGATGCTGTTTGATCACTGATGTTCACTAACAAACCTCTGAGGCCTTTACAGAACAGCTGTGGTTATACTGAGAGTAAAATTACACACAGGTGGACTCTATTTGCTAATTAGGTGACTTCACACTTTTTTTATTTATAAAATTTTTTGAAAACCATGTATCATTTTTTTTTCACTTCACACATACTTTCTACTTGGTGTTGGTCTATCACATAAAATCCCAATAAAATGCATTTATGTTTGTGGGTGCAATGTGAAAAAATGGAGTACGAATAATTTTTCAAGGCACTATTTATATGCCCTTCATATTTTTGAAGAGAAGAAAGCAGTATGTGTATTTCATCAGCTGCACTAAGTTTTCAGCAAATGGAGTTGGGGATTTTGTCAGAATTATTGGTGTTTCCAATGCTGAGAAATATAGGCAGACACTTATTGGTCACGGAATACCAACTGGGAGGTATCTGGCTCTCTTTAGCAGGGCAACAACCACAAACATTCAACCAATGTCATTATAAACTATCTTTAGCGCAGTAGCGTAACTAGATTGTTATGGGCCCCCGGGGCAAACATTGTATTGGGTCCCCCCTAATTTATACAAAGAGGCGGCACATTTTTTTTACACTAAGCCCAATGCATGGCTACACTCACCCAGTCATAACTAATAAAATCTAATCCTACCTCATCCATGGTGTCGTTGGCGTCGGTGTTATGTCCACTGGATCCAGAACAAGGCCCCTGTGGTGATAGAGAAAAAAAGAATAATCACATAAAGAAGGGATGTAGACTGTACCTGTGAAATCACCAGCAGGGGGCGCTGTGCTGGCCTGTAAGACTGAGCCATGCCAATGTATAGCAGGGTAATCCCTAATCCCCTAAGTGCTACCACATAGTACTAATGCCCACATTGTGGCCCATCACAGTAATGAAGCCCACCTTGTGGCCCTTTCACAATAGTTATGTCTTCCTTGTGGCCCCTCACAGCAGTTATGCACACCTTTGTTACTTTCACAGTAGTTATGCCCATTTTTCTGCCCCCTCACTGTAGTTATGCCCAGATATGTGCCCCCTTACAGTAGTTATGCCCAGATATGTGCCCCCTCACAGTAGTTATGCCAGATATGTGCCCTCTTACAGTAGTTATGACCAGATATGTGCCCACTCACAGTAGATATGCCCAGATATGTGCCCCCTCACTGTAGATATGCCCAGATATGTGTCCCCTCACAGTAGATATGCCCAGATATGGTCTCCCTCACAGTAGTTATGCCCACATATGTGCCCCCTCACAGTAGTTATGCTCACATATGTGCCCCCTCAAAGTAGTTATGCCAGATTAGGTGCCCCCTAACAGTAGTTATTCCAGACTAGGTGCCCCCTCAGTAAAGATGCACACTTTTGTGCCCCCTCACTAGTGGTTGCTCTCCTTTTGCCTCCAGTCTGCAGCTTTATGAAGAAAAAAAAAGACACACTTACATTCTTCCCTGATGACGCGCTCCCACACTCACATCGCGCTGCTGGCTGTGCTGGAGGTGGTTCCCGGGCTTTCAGTGCTCCTCCCACAGCCAGCAGCGCAATGTGCGGCCTGCAGGGGGAGTGCCGGAGCTCAGAAGAACTGTGAAGCAGGGAGCGGAGAGGGCTCCCTGCTACACTCTGGAGACAAAGCCTGGCAGTGACAAGAACTGTTGAGTGAGTGCGCTCCCCCTGCCTCTGCACCCCCTCTTGTCTACGCCCGGGGCTCATATTATACATGTTTGAAGAGCGTTCTGACGGGGGCCAGCATTGTCAATGTACTTCATGCCGGGCCCCGTCAGAGCGCTCCCATTACATGTGAGTGCAGTGGGCCCCCTCCCCCCACCGAGCACAGTTACGCCCCTGCTTCAGTGTAAAAAAGAACAAGCACAACTGGAAGGGATGCTATGGCTCCTAAAAAGCCCTGATCTCAACTGCATCCAGTCTGTCTGTGATTACATGAAGAGACAGAAGCATTTGAGCAAGCCTACATCCACAGAAGATCTGTGGTTAGTTCCCCAAAATGTTTTGAGCAACCTACCTGCTGAGTTCCATCAAAACCTGTGTTGTGTACCAAGAAGAACTGATGCTGTCTTGAAGGTAAAGAGTGGTCACAACAAATATTGATTTGATTTAGACTTCTCTTTTGTTCATTTACATTTTGGTTGTTGGTTGATAAAAACTAACAATAAACGCATATTTCTTTCTTTCCATAGCTTTTATTGAAATTTTAAAAATATATAACAATAGTCAACAGTGTAGAAAGTCACAGCAGTAGATAATCGAAGTGATCAATGCCACACAATGCTATTAAGGAACACCTTTTGATAATTAAAAGTAACTTTGCACTCCGATGTGATTTATTTCAGTTCATTAAGCAAGATTATGTATAGCTCAGGTATACAGATTAGACATGTAAGTACAATTGGGTGTTACATTTTTGCAGAAGAGGGCACAAATTTTGACCATAACTTCCAATGCCCCACGTAGTTTACATATTTATGATCTTTATATGCATTTTTTCATTCAAACAAGTAGTGTTAATCCTTGACATTATTTCAGCTACCGAAGGAATGTTTGCACATTTCCAGTTTTTGTTGATGGCCAACTTGGTAACCAAAATAGATTGGCAGTAGGAATGCTGTAGGATGCAAGGATATCATATATCCCTATGAAAAGTAGTACCAAACCGGGTGACATCTTTATGTCTACTCCACTGTAGTTGGAAAATCTCGCCCCCTAAAGGTTCAAGCTTACGGCAAGTCCACAAATGTAGAGCAGGGTCGCCTTAGCTTAACAGTTCCACCACCACAAATGAGATGCACCTGGGTAAACATGGCTTAATCTATCTCGTGTAAAGTACAGTACCATCTAAATAGGCTTGTCTTTAATAACGGCTTCATAATGTGTCATACATTTAATGGGAATCTGTCACCTGGTTTGACCATATTAAGCTGTCACCATTGTCATGTTTAACAAAATACAAAATACCTTATTTCCTGCAGTGGTTTTCTTTCTTTTCTTCTTCGTGCTTTTATTTAGCTAAAAAGGCAATTTTTGTATTATGCAAATTAACCCTAAAGGTGCCTTGAGGGGCGTTATTCATCACCCTCTGAGCCCAGTAACGCCCCCCTGCAGTGCCTAGCCCACCTTAATTTAGAGCCCAAGCACGCCTCCTCGTTATGCAGTATCATCTCACAGCCTAGTTTAACGGCGCAGCCCCCTCTGCTACGTCAACTAAATGATTCAATCTTCAATTTGTCCGTCCGAAATCTCGTGCAGGCGCAGTACCGCCTACTGCCTGCACTTGTGCGATCCAACTGCTCCTGAGGGCAACAGCCTTAAAAGTGTCACTGGGCATGCGCCGAGCCCAGTGACATCTTCTTATCGCTGTTGCCCTCAGGAGCTATTGGATCGCACAGAAGCAGGCAGTTGGCGGTAAGGACATTTCGGACGGACGAATTGAAGATTCCAGGTGCATGGCTTGAATGAATTAGTAGATGGGTTAATGAGGGGTTAACTGCCGCGGATCGCAGCTACCACTCATAGAGGTCGGGTGCGTCTATATGATTCTTCAGCCAGCTCCCGCCTCCTGTATATGAATTAATGGGTGAGTTATCTTCATTGGTGGCGCAGTGCACACCTCCCACCCCAGTATTAAAAACATTGGTGGCGCAGTGCGCCCCCCCACCCAAGCCCTCCAGTATTAATTATTGGTGGCAATGGCCACATGGTCCCCTCTTCCTCATTGGTGGCAGTGGCAGCTTCTGATCGGAGCCACAGCAGTGTAATCCTGGGGCTCCGATCGGTTACTATGGCAGCCAGGACGCTACTGAAGCCCTGGCTGCCATATTCAGCTCCGTGCTGCCATGTGCACAAAGCACACGGCATCAGAGAGAGCGTGAGATCCTATTCACCCTAATAGAGATCTATCAGGATGAATAGGACAAGGGTTCTAGCCCCTAAGGGGGCTAAAAGTTAGTAAAAAAGTAAAAACAAAAACACAAAAATATTAAGTATAAATGAAAAAGAAAGATTTACAAACAAAGCTACACGTTAACAATATTGTTCATTGTTCATGTTCAGCAGATTTGTGTAGGAATTTTTCGTTTTTTTAAAATATGAAAATGCACAGAATATCGGTATAAATTATCGGCTATCGGCCTGAAAGTTTGCAGATTATCGGTATCGGCTCTAGAAAAATCAATATCGGTCGAACCCTAATAATAATTTTAATATATCCTTGTTTGCATGGAATTGATATGGGCAGTTTGATTTAACATAGTCTCTAAGTTGTAAATATTTAAAGAAATCCAAGCAAGGAATATTGTAATGTTGTTGGAGAAAGGCAAACAGTTTGGGTTGCCCATTTCAGAAAAGGTTGGTCATGGCAGAGAGATCATTGTGTGGCCAAAGAGCAAAATCTGGTGCTGGAAGTCCCAGTTCTATGAGTTGAAATAGAACTACCTACAATAAGAAGACTGAAGTTACTTTACACCTAGCAAGATAGGTTATCCAATGATGTAGGGAATTAGCTAAGAAATATGGTATAGTACTGATCCTAAGTGGGTGTTTACTTTAAGGGGATTGCCGCTTTCTGGTTACTGTTGACCAATGTGTTTGTAAGATGATGATATGGCACTTATAGCCTTTGCTAAAATTCTGTGCATTTTCTATATTTCAGAAAGTATGTCTCTTGTTCGCGAGTCTTGTGTGCTGGCCACACAGAGATCCTGTCCATAAAATGGCTGCTGATGGAGAGTCATGTAATCAGGCCAATCACCTTTATGTGATGTCTCTTCTGTTCAAATACACTGCACCTGCCTGAAAAGGTGGGAGGTTAGTGTCGGTGCAATGTGTTAGAAAAGAGAATACCCGACATGGAGTTTGCCTGGTCACATGACCTTCCATCAGTGGCCATCGTATGGACAGGACATCTGTTGACAGTACAGAAGAATTACCTAACAAGGGGGCAAATATAGAAAATGGCACAGAATATCAACAATGGCTATATTAGCAATTACGATATAGTTATCTTACATACACATTAGTCAGGAAGTGGACAACCCCTTTAATAAATTTATTCATAGGGCTCACAAGCGGTTCATTGGGGCGATAGCTTGTTCAATATGAAGCCGATGTGCAGTTAAAGAGGTTTTACCATCTCAGACAATGGGGGCATATGGCTAGGATATGCCCCCATTGTCTGATAGGTGCAGGTCCCACCTCCGGAACCCGCACCAACAATGAGAACGGAGCTGGGAAATGAACGGCGGACGCACTGCGCATGCGCAGCCACCCTCCATTCATTTCTATGAGGCCACCAAAAATAGCCGAGCCCTAGCTCGACTATTTCCATCTGCCCCATAGAAATGAATGGGAGCAGTGGCCGAGTGTGCATGGTGCGCTCCCATTCACTTCTATGGGAGCAGCGCTTAGTGGTGGATGGACCCCGGGAAATCCAGGGTCCTCCAGCCACAGCTCTCCCCGCTCTGTTCTCATTGTAGGTACGGGTCCCAGAAGTGGGACCAGCACCTATCAGACAATGGGGGCATATCCTAGCGATATGCCCCCATTGTATGTATTGGGAATACCCCTTTAAGTCGCCTGTCCACCACTGTTTCAACTGTTGTATTTGTACTGCCAAAAAATAATCTGCTAAGTTTGGAAGGTCTAGGTCACCCTAGTGTTTATATCTATGTTTTATGTCTTGTCCACACAAAAGTGTTAAAGTGTAACTGTCATTTTTTAATTTATTTGCTAGTTTGTTAAAGCTAGGCATGTATTAGCCTGTCAATAATTGTCAAAAGATCTGTAATTACCTTATAATAACAGCATTTATTAATGTCACCTGTCCCTTTCCACTGCTCCCTTGAAAGATCGTTGCTATAGCTTGTCTGTCTTTTCTTTAGTATAAATAGAAGACAGAGGGGCATTGCGTGCCTGCATTTGGCTTCAGAGTGAGGAGGCGTGTCTCTCAGTAATCAAATCTGATTGGCTGGTAGGGAGCTGCTGGCTACAACAAGTGTGTATGTGAAATGAGGGAAGGCAGTTTTGGCCTCAGATAACCTGCAGAGGAGCCATCTTAAGAAGATCCTCATATTGTAGGAAGATTCAAGGAAAACAGTGGTATGTGAAGAAACTAAAATTGCTTCATGCATAATGCTGCAGCAGCAGTAACATAGGCTAAATTTTTTATTTTTTTTAATGAAAACATGACAGTTACACTTTTGTGTACAAAAATAGATTGTAGGATTTTTATTGGGACATTACGGAAGATAAACATCAATTTGGACAATAACATTAGATAAGTGTTAATAAGCCCCAGCCATGAAATCTCATATTTAGCTTTTTGAGAGATATCTGAACTTAAACTTTCAAGTAAAAAGTTATTTAGATGAGTAGATAATCATTCAGGCAATTGACGAAGGGAATGACCTACAGACACAGCACCAATGACAAACATTTATCATATTTTCTGCCCCATAAGACGCACCTTGGGGGGAAATGTCACTGCGTCTTATGGGGTGAATACTAATGAGCATTTCCATTATGGAAGCGCTCATTAGTACCGGAGGACCGGGAAGCGGTGAATGCAATGCTCCTTGGGCTCTGTACTCACCGCTTCCTAGTGCTCGGCTGTTGGCTGTGCTGTGGCTGCACACAGCATGAGGGAGCTCTGTGACCTCACACTTTGCACGTCGGGTCACAGAGCAACCGATGGCAGGAAGAAGAAGTAGAAGAGCACTGGATGTGAGGATCGGTGGCGTCCGGAGCAGGAGAGGTAAGTGGATTTATTTTATTTTATATGATCTGAGGCTGGGGGTCTGTACTGAGGCTGGGGCTATTCTAAGGCTGGGGGTCTGTACGGAGGCTGGGGCTGCTCTGAGGCTGGGGGTCTGTTCTGAGGCTGGGGTATGTACTGTGGCTGGGCCTGCTCTGAGGCTGGAGGTCTGTACTGGGGCTGCTCTGAGGCATAGGGGGCTGCTCTAAGACATGGGGGGCTGCTATGAAGCATGGGGGGCTGATCTGAGATCTGAAGGAGGGGTCTTATTTATATTGGGGCTCTTATCTGAGGTCTGATTGGGCGTCATTCACATTGGGGTCTGAGCTGAGGTCTTATTGGGGTCTTATTAACATTGGGGGTCTGTTTGGGGCTGTGAGCTGAGGTCTGATTAACATTGGGGTTCTAATTGCTAGTGTGATCCGAGGTCTAATTAAAAATATTTTTTCTTATTGTCCTCCCCTAAAACCTAGTGCGAAAAATACGGTACACGCAGGCAGTATCAAATACAAGTGCAAATTAATTTATGATTCAGTGATTGTTTACTGTGTTCAGACAGGTCTAGTCATCGTGCCTATCAGCGAAAGGTCATACGATGCGCATGTACACTATCACAATTCGTTAACGACAAATGATAATTTACTTGTTCACATCAACGGTTTTACAAGCGTTGAACAAGCATTTTGAGTAAAACTGTTCAGCTGCATACATTCACATTAAACAATTATCGTTCGCTATGAATTGCTAGCATTTGAATTGTAATGATTAGCTACTCGTCTAAATGAGCCCTATAAAGGGTTAACTTACTTTTAAACAGCTTCACATCATTTAATAGTGTATGGCATAAATAGCAAATTTCTAAATAACTTAATTTAAAAAATATACCTGCATCTACCTGAAAGAAAATATCAAGAGAAGATGCTAATAGCGGCTCTCCCAAATTACTGCCTTGGGTTGGTGCTCTGTCTCAAGTGGCTCACCCAGCCACCAAATTAGCATGATAATGTATAGAAGGATAATAGACAGGCACTCTACATCTGTTTATCACACAGATTGTATTTATTCAAATGCAGTTAAAATAAGTAATTGGCATGTTTATAGTAAAAAATAAAAAATATAGAAAATAAAAAAAATGTATAAAAAAATATAAAATATATAGAATATTAAAACGTTGCAACTGTCAATCAATGGTACAACTTGCGCTATGGTTATTGTGTGCGGGTTCTTCTTATAAGTTTGTATAAAAGTTAGAGATAAAAAGAGAAACCCCTTGCTGATAAAAGTTAATTGTTAATTCGTATACAACCTGTGATTTAAATAAGTCAGTTGATTCCCAATGTAGATAAAAAAGTTAGTAAATTCCCATTGGAGATAAAAAAGGAGTTGCAAATTTTCAGGTCCGTCAGATGTTAATTATGAAAATTTCATATCTTTAATATATTGATGGATAGGCAGTTTATTTCTTGGTATAGTTTAGCATCAGCAGAATGAGTGGTTAGATTTAGCCAGGAAAGCAGTGTGCAGTATAGTTTGCTCTATTACTCGTTGGTGATGTGATGTATTATTTGTTGGTGATGTGATATCCGTTGCTACCGGTGGCGCCCCACACGGTAGTTGACGGTACTCACCCTGTGGACTGGCTTTCACCGCTGTGTGGTATTGGAGTTAGTGTTAGTGTGTAGGAGGAATAGTCTCGGGTGTGCTGTTTCTCCTCACTTAGATGCGCAGCTAGTGTGGCCGAGTCGGCGTCTCACGTGACCCGTCATGTGGTTTCCTGCACTTTAGTCAGCTGATGTCTGTGTCTTGCGCTGCTTTGTACTTTTCCTTGATCCTCTTTATGTTTATAAGGGAATATAATCCTTCAGTGAGACAGTGTGGGTATTGGTGGGAAGTCTCTTCAATAGTGTATAATGCCAGACGCGTTTCGAGGTACTCCAACCTCTTTCTCAGTGGCCACTATATTTTGTATTTTTTACTATAGACGTGCCAATTACCTATTTTAACTGCATTTGAATAAATACAATCTGTGTGATAACCAGATGTACTGTGTCTGTCTATTATCCTTCTATACATCTACCTGAAAGAAGCTGTAAAGTCATAACTAGTGATGGATGAACATCGTCCGGGACGTTTGGAGAATGCGCGTTCGCGATCAAATGTTAACGAACCGCGCGTTCACAGTGGGCCTCATTCACTTTAATGGCAGGCGAACCTGAAAAACCTTCAGGTCATATTTGCAGTCACCAAATACTTAATAGAAGTGCACAAATAGTCCCACAACATGGACAGTGACATACCAGAGGGGGATCAATAGTGGAGTACAGGTCCCAGAAATTAGGGATTCACTTGACAGAAAAGAACAAGTGATTATGTGGCTGGAGGTACTTTAGGCGGTTACTGAATAACAGTTTTTCTGTAGGTCAGTGAAGTACAGGCCCCAAAAATTAGGCATTCACCTAACAGAAAAGAACAAGTGATTATGTGGCTGGAGGTACATTAGGCAGTCACTGAATAACAATTTTACTGTAGGCCAGTACAGGCCCCAAAAATTTGGCATTCACCTAACAGAGAAGAACAAGTGATTATGTGGCTGGAGGTACATTAGGCAGTCATTGAATAACAATTTCACTGTTGGCCAGTACAGGCCCCAAAAATTAGGCATTCAACTGACACAAAAGAACAAGTGATTATGTGGCTGTAGGTACATTAGGCGGTGACTGAATAACAATTTTACTGTAGGCTAGTGGAGTACAGGTCTCAAAAAAAAAATTGGCATTCACCTGACAGAAAAGAACAAGTGATTATGTGGCTGGAGGTACATTAGGCGGTCACTAGATAAAAATTTTACTGTAGGCCACTGGAGTAGAGGCCCCAAAAATTTGGCATTCACCTGACAGAAAAGGCCTTTTATGCCACTGTATATACATAAGACAAGGACAATTCTTTGTTCTGGGTGGTGGCGGATATGTGTGGGCTGGCATGAGGAAATTCAATTACACGTGGTCATCACAGGTGTAGAATTCCTTTGAGATTCATGCCTCATTCATTTTTAGAAATGTGAGGTATTCCACATTGTCGTGAGCTAGGCGAGTGAGCTTATCGGTCACGATCCCCACTGCTGCGCTGAACGTCCTTTCAGACAGAACACTCGGCGAGGGGCAAGACTAGAGTTCCATGGCAAATTGTGCCAGCTCTGGCCACAGGTCAAGCCTGCACACCCAGTAGTCCAGGGGTTCCTCACTTCTCAGAGCATCCACATCGGCCGTTAACCTGATGTAGTCGGACACCTGTCGGTCTAGGCGTTCCCTGAGGCTGGATCCGCAGGGTGGCTGTCGATGGGTTGGCTGCAAGAATGATCTCATATCCGAAGTGACCAACACATCTTCAAACTGCCCTCTTCTTGCAGGCACGGTAGGATCGGTACCCGCACCTGTTTCACAGTGGGTGGAAATTCCTCTGCCAGCGCCCGCAACAGCAGAATGCAGCATCTCTCGCAGCAAGGCCTGGAAATGCTGCATTCTGCTGGTAACATGTCCACCATTTTGTGTTTGTACCAGGGATTTAAGCATGTTGCCACCCAGTACTAATCCTTGCCCTTTATGCTTTTTATACGGGGAGCATACTGGAGCATTAAGGCCCCCATTTTCAGTAAATTGGAAGCGGTGGAGTGCTCTGGCTCCTGCTCATCGCCCAGGAGAATCTCGTCCTCGGTCTCCTCCCCCCAGCCACGGACAACACCAGGGATCCCAGAAAAGTTTAATGTCACACTCAAAGCCTGCTCTTCTTGCTCTTCCTCATCCTCCTCCCCACAGCCACCATCCTCCTCTGACTTCTCTTTAGACTCCTGCTGACTTGTCTCAGATGGAGTAGTCTCCCCTGGGAATTCATTCAGCATTGCGACTTCCTCATCTTCCAGCTCCTGCTCCTTGACGGCTTGATCAATGACACGACGCAATGCACGGTCCAGAAAGAAGGTGTAAGGTACTATGTCACTGATGTCTGACACCCCTCAATCAGTATTTTGTGGAAACAGGTATATCGAAGCCCTTAATCAATATTTGATGGATGCAGGTATATCGCACCCTCAATCAGTATTTTGTGGAAGAAGGTATATAGAACCCCTTAATCAATATTTGGTGGAAGCAGGTATATCGCACCACTCAATCTGTATTTTGTGGAAGCAGGTATATCAAACCCCATAATCAGTATTTTGCGGAAGCAGGTATATCGCAACCCTCAATTAGAATTTTGTGGAAGCAGGTGTATCGCAGGCCTCAATAGATATTTGGTGGAAGCAGGTATATCGCACCACTCAATCAGTATTTTGTGGAAGCAGATATGTCGCACCCCTCAGTCAATATTTTGTACAAGAAGATATATATAGAACCCCTTAATCAATATTTGGTGGAAGCAGGTATATCGCACCCCTCAAACTGTATTTTGTGCAAGCAGGTATATCAAACCCATTAATCAGTATTTTGTGGATGCAGGTATATCGCAGGCCTCAATCAATATTTGGTGGAAGCAGGTATATCAATCTGCTTAATCAGTATTTTGTGGAAGCAGGTGTATCGCAGGACTCAATCAATATTTGGTGGAATCCGGTATAGCAAACTCCTTAATCAGTATTTTGTGGAAACAGGTATATAGAAGCCCTTAATAAATATTTGGTGGAAGCAGGTATATTGTACCCCTCAATCAGTATTTTGTGGAAGCAGGTGTATTGCAGGCCTCAATCAATATTTGGTGGAAGCAGGTATATCGCAACCCTCAATCAGATTTTTGTGGAAACTGGTATATAGAACCCCATAATCAATATTTGGTGGAAGTAGGTATATTGCAACCCACATTTGGAATTTTGTGGAAGCATGTATATCAAACCCCTTATTCAATATTTTGTGGAAGCAGGTATATCGCAACCCTCAATCTGTATTTTGTAGAAGCAGTTATATCAAACCCCTTAATCAGTATTTAGCGGAAGCAGGTATATTGCAGGCCTTAATCAATATTTGGTGGAAGCAGTTATTTCGCACCCCTCAATCAGTATTTTGTAGAAGCAGGTATATAGAACTCTTTAACCAATATTTGGTGGAAGCAGGAATATCGCACCCGTCAATCTTTATTATGTGGAAGCAGGTATATAAAACCCCATAATCAATATTTGGTGAAAGCAGGTATATTGCAACCCTCAATCTGCATTTTGTGGAAGCAGGTATATCAAACCCCTTATTCAATATTTTGTGGAAGCAGGTATATCGCAACCCTCAATCTGTATTTTGTAGAAGAAGTTATATCAAACCCCTTAATCAGTATTTAGCGGAAGCAGGTATATTGCAGGCCTCAATCAATATTTGGTAGAAGCAGTTATTTTGCACCCCTCAATCAGTATTTTGTGGAAGCAGGTATATAGAACTCCTTAATCAATATTTGGTGGAAGCAGGAATATCGCACCCGTCAATCTGTATTATGTGGAAGCAGGTATACCAAACCCCTTAATCAGTATTTTGTGGAAGCAGGTATATCGCACCCCTCAGTCAGTATTTTGTGGAATCAGGTGTATCGTAGACCTCAATCAGTATTTGCTGGAAGTAGATATATCACAACCCTCAGTCAGTATTTTTTGGAAGCAGGTGTATTGCAGGCCTTAATCAATATTTGGTGGAAGCAGGTATATCGTACCCTTCAATCAGTATTTTGTGGAAGCAATTATATTGCACCCCTTAATCAGTATTTTGTGGAAGCAGGTATATAGAACCCCTTAATCAATATTTGGTGGAAGCAGGAATATCGCACCCCTCAATCTGTATTTTGTGGAAGCTGTTATATCAAACCCCTTAATCAGTATTTTGTGGAAGCAGGTGTATCAAACCCCTTATTCAGCATTTTTTGGAAGCAGGTATATCGCACCTTTCAAACTGTATTTTGTGGAAGCAGTTATATCAAACCCCTTAATCAGTATTTTGTGGAAGCAGGTGTATCACAGGCCTCAATGAATATTTGGTGGATGCAGGTATATAAATCTCCTTAATCAGTATTTTGTGGAAGCAGGTATATAGAAAGCCTTAATCAATATTTGGTGGAAGCATGTATATCCCAACCCTCAATCAGTATTTTGTGGTAGCAAGAAAATAGGAGAAATACGTACCTGGTATTTTACTTTCCTTGAGTACGGAGGCAGCACATCACGGGTTAATCCCATTCCCTTCAGGTTGTAGGACCGCCCACCTAGATAAATCAGAATAATTAATCAATTAATTAGCTCCCTAATATAGGGCGGCAACTAGAATACATCCTTGTGTTGAAAAAATAGATCCAGACACAAAATCAATTCCAAAGAGAAAAAATTTATTAGGGAGGGTATCGATGTGCTGCCTCCGTACTCAAGGAAAGTAAAATACCAGGTACGTATTTCTCCTTTCCCTTTTCGTACTCCGGCAGCACATCACGGGATTTGCATAGATCCCAAAGGGGGGGCTTCCGCATCTAGTACTGCACTCAATACCCCAGTGCCGAAGGCCGAGCTCTTGGTATAGATGTCCAGGCGGTAGTGGTTCGCGAAGGTCAGTGTTGAAGACCAGGATGCTGCGTTGCAGATGTCTTCTAGGGAAACTTGCGCCTTTTCTGCCCAGGATACTGCAGTGGATCTTGTAGAGTGTGCCTTGACTGGGAACGGAGGAGAAATTCCCTCAAGAGCGTATGTTTCCATAATTGTAGACTTAATCCATCTTGCAATGGTATCCTTGGATGGACACTGCCCTCTTCTTGAACCGGCATATAACAGGAGGAGGTTCTCTGCCTTTCTGAACTCCTTGGTTCTGAGAAGGTAAATTTCAATTGCCCTCTTAACATCTAGTGTATGTAATGCACTCTGTTGTTCATCGGAAGGATCAGGAAAGAACGCTGGAAGGAAGGACTCTCTGTTAATGTTAGAAGAAGATGAGACTTTTGGTTGGAAGAATGGCATGGTACGAAGCAGTACTCCGTCTTGAAGAATCCTCAGGTACGGATGTTTAGAGGAAAGGGCTCGTAGCTCTCCCAACCGTTTTGCTGACGTAATTGCAATTAGAAAGGACACCTTGTAGGTAAGCCAACTTGAAATCCGCTTGCTGAAGAGGTTCGAATGGAGAAGTCGTTAATCTTCTAAGTACCAAAGACAGGTCCCAGACCGGTAAGGGTTCTCGAAAAATAGGCCTTAGCTTTTTTACTGCCTTAAAGAACCTGACGATGAGGGGGTGATGAATGAATCTATTCTCGGTCATGGCATTTATCGCCGTCATATGTGCCCTTAGTGTATTGGGTTTAAGACCCTTCTGAAAACCGTCTTGAAGGAACTGCAGTACAGAAGAGATGTTAATGACTGAACCACCCGACTCACAGAGCCACTCTGAGAACTTATTCCAGATCTTGGCATACTTCATATTTGTTGATTGTTTACGAGAACAAAGAAGCGTATTAATTACTGAATCTGAGAGTCCTCTTTCTTCTAGCGCAGATCTTTCAGCCTCCCGGCTGTGAGGTGTAGTCTGTCCAGATGCTGATGATACAGACCCTCTTGAATTAAAAGATCCGTAACCAGAGGGAGCTTCCAGAATTCCCCCTTGGAAAGCTGGAGAAGAAGGGGAAACCACGACCTTCTCGGCCAGAACGGTGTGATTAGTATCGCCTGAGGCCTCTCTGCCAGGATCTTCCGAAGAACTCTCACAATGAGGGGGACCGGAGGAAAGATGTACACGAATAGGTGTTTCCAGCTGAAGGAAAAGGCATCCACCCGAGTTGGGTCTTCACACTTGTTCAGAGAGCAAAACCTTGGCAGCTTCCTGTTCCTTCTGGACGCCATCAAGTCCCATGCTGGCAGACCCCATTTGGCCACTATCTGCTGGAACACATCTTGATTCAGCTCCCATTCTGCTGGTCTGATCATCCTCCGACTCAGCCGATCCGCTTGAGTATTGCAGCAACCTTTGATATGCATGGCTCTTAATTCTAAAAGGTGGGATTCTGCCCAGGTGAAGATCTGTTTGCACAAGCTCAGGAGAACTGCATTCCTCGTTCCTCCTTGCTTGTTTAGGTAAAAAACCGCCGGGAGATGGTCTGAACGCACAAGCACAGGCTTCCCTATTATCTCTGCTGCAAACTGGTGAAGAGCCAAGTGGACCGCCTTCAGCTCCTTGAAATTTGAAGATTGTTTCTTCATTTGCGGGGACCAGAGGCCTTGAACCCATTTGTCTTGGAGGTGTGCTCCCCAGCCTTGGCCGGATGCGTCTGTAGTGATTATGACCGGAGACATGAACTCGAAACTCTTCCCAGAGGAAAGATTCTTGGTCTGAAGCCACCAGTTTAGGCTCTGAATTGTTGAAGGCTTCAGCCTCACTATTGCTTTCAGACTGTGGTGGCTGTGATGCCACGTTTGTAGCATATCCTGCTGTAAGTCCCTGGTATGAATCATGGCCCAAGGGACGGCATCGGCCGTCGCTGTCATATGTCCCAGTGTCTTCATGACTCTGCGAACCGAAGGACGATGTAAGGATAACAGGGTTCGTATCTCCTTCTTTAAAGTCCCAATCTTTACAGTTGGCAGGAAAAGTGTCATGCTGCGCGTGTCTATCGTGAACCCTAGGAAGGACTTGGAGGTAGTAGGGATGATTTCTGACTTCTTCCAATTTACTAGAAACCCCAGGGATTGAAGCAGTCTCACCGCTTGCTGGAGATGGATCTGCAGAAGGTGTTTGGATTGGGCTGCCAGAAGCCAGTCGTCCAAGTAGGGGAAGACTTGTATATTCTGGAGACGAAGAGCCACCGTCACTATGATCGTAATCTTGGTAAAGATTCTTGGCGACGAGGAGAGGCCAAAAGGAAGAGCCTTGAACTGGAAGTGAGAAATGCCTTCCTTCCTCTGAATAGCCAGTCTTAGAAATCTTCTGGATGACCCTCTTATGGGGATGTGTAGATACGCGTCCTTTAAGTCTAAGGATACCATGTACAGATCTTTTGTGAGTACTGCTGTTATTGACCTTATAGTCTCCATTTTGAAATGAACTTTCTTCAGGTACTGATTTAAGTAACGCAGATCTATGATGAGACGGCTTCTTCCGTCTGCTTTGGGTACGTGGAATACTCTGGAGTATACCCCCTCTCCCCTCTGGTGGTAAGGAACGGGTTCCAGTGCGCCTTTTCCTAGAAATTCTTCTAGTAAACGACCTAGTAGAGGATCTCCTCCTCTGTTTGTCAAAAATCTGTCTCTTGGGAAGTGGTCGAACTCCAGTTCGTACCCTTCTCTGATGATCTGGAGACCCCAACTGTCTGAGGCGATCCGCAGCCACTCTGGATAGTAGCTTGACAGACGGCCTCCCACTTCCTGACCTGTGGCGTCAGAACTGCATGTTTGGTTGTTTGGATTTGTCAGGCTCTTTTCCTGGCTTTTCCGGAGCTGGTCTGAACCTGCGGTCAGATCTTCCTCTGGTTGAGCGCCCTCTAAAACTTGGCTTCCTATAATCCTGCCTCTATAGGGACGAAAAAACTTCCGTTTGTCTCCACGTCTGGTTTGAGGGAAATTCAATGTCTTCTCCTCCATATTAGCTTCCAGAAGCTTATCCAGGTGGGAGCCAAAAAGTCTTCCAGGCTCAAACGGCAAGGAGCAGAGATTACTCTTAGACGAAGGATCCCCGGACCATAGCTTCAACCAGAAGGCTCTTCTAATTGAGTTTGATAGGGCCATATTCTTTGCCGTCAACCTTAATGTATCAAGAGGGAAGTCACAAAGGAACTCCGCCGCCATTTTCAACGATGGTAGTTGTTGCAGCAACTCCTCTCTTGCCACTCCATCCTCTATATCCCTGCCAAGTTGGCTTAGCAACACCCTGAGAGCCCAAGCTACAGGGACAGTCGCCATAGCAGCCTTGCTTAGGGAGGCCAGGTAGGTGTGCAGTCTCTTTAGGAGCCCATCTGCTTTCTTCTCCATAGGCTCTTTGAGCAAGGAGGAGTCGTCACTAGGAAACAGAGATTTCTTAGCTAAACGGGTAACCGCCGGGTCTACTCTTGCTGGGACTTCCCAGCTGGTGGATTCAGCAGGATCCGTTTTGTACGCTGCTCTAAATCTGGATCCCAGATTTATCTTTCCCACCGGCTGTTCCCATTCTTTACACATAATGGAACTCAAGACAGGGTGACTAGGAAACACAGAGGCTTTCTTTTTAGGGAAATAAAAAAGATTTTCTTCCTCCCTTTCAGATGTCTTTTCTTTCTTAGACTCCATGCTCCTTTTTACTTCTTTAATGAGCTGGTTAACATTACTTTTGTTAAACAGAAAGTTGTCCTCCACAATCTTGGACTCGGACTCAGAGTCTGAAGAGACTTCACCTTCAGAGCGTGAGGACTGCTCAGAGGACGACCCAGAAGATAACTGCTGTGTCTTGTTACTCTTCTTCCTATTTTTAGCAAGAAATTTCTTAAATAGAGACATCATCTTCCTGGTCTCTGCGTCAGAGGCCTCATCTGAATGAGAACACTTCTTACATATATTGGAGGAGTAATTAAGAGGCAAAGGCTGAATACAAGAGATGCACAAAGCTTGCTTAGCTTTGCGTTTCTTAGCAGATCTAGATGGAGACACCCTAGGAGGGTTCCCACTGCACTGCTCACAGCAATCCTCTAGACATTCATCAGGCAGAGGCTGATCACAAGAATGGCACAACCTGTGCCTGCTCTTTCTGGCCCTCTTCCCAGGTCTGCTTGAGGAGCTGGACATCTGTAACACATAATACAGGAACCAGTAAATAAGAGAGGAGCTATATAAGGATTTGCCTGACACAGGACAGGCAGAAATTACCTTTACAATACCAGAGCTCTGCTGCCAGGCACATGCGGCAGCGAGCACTACAGACAGCCAGTTTAAATACTTACAGCTGCTACAGGTAGGCGGCGGCATGCAGGGTGACGTCAGACGCCCAGCGCCTGCGTTCCACCAAGCGCTTCTGCGCTCCACGAAACCGGAAGTCCAGAACCGGAATACTGCTGCCGCAGGAGGAGGCACCCGGGGTGACGTCAGGACGCCCAGCGCCTGCGTTTCACCCAGCGCTTCTTGCGTTCCACGAACCGGAAGGTCTGATGAAGGAGGAGGCACGTGAGCGAACGTCAGACGCCCAGCGCCTGCGTTCCACCGACCGCTTCTCTGCGCTCCACTATCACCAACCCAGGTCGCCGGCCTCTAATGCAGAAAGTGCGTCCTGAAAAAACACAGGCGCAAACGCAAGGGGCCAGGAAATATACATGGCCAAAAAAGAGAAAAAAAAAAAAAAAAGTCAAAAACAGGCTACCTGATCCAGGTAACCAGCCGCTAGGTGGGCTTACTGAAGGACAATAAAAAAAACACAAGGATGTATTCTAGTTGCCGCCCTATATTAGGGAGCTAATTAATTGATTAATTATTCTGATTTATCTAGGTGGGCGGTCCTACAACCTGAAGGGAATGGGATTAACCCGTGATGTGCTGCCGGAGTACGAAAAGGGAAAGAACCCTTTAATCAGCATTTTGTGGAAGCAAGTATATCAAACCCCTTAATTAGTATTTTGTGTAAGCAGATATATAAAACCCCTTAAATAATATTCGGTGGAAGCAGGAATATCGCACCCCTCATTCTGTATTTTTCTGAAGCAGGTATATCAAACACCCTAATCAGTATTTTGCGGATCCAGGTATATTGCAGGCCTCAAACAATATTTGATGGAAACAGGTATATCAATCTCCTTAATCAGTATTTTGTGGAAGCCGGTGTATACCAGGCCTCAATTAAAATTTGGTGGAAGCAGGTATATCAATCTCCTTAATCAGTATTTTGTGGAAGCTGGTATATAGAACCCCTTAATCAATATTTGGTGGAAGCAGGTATATCGCACCCCTCAATCAGTATTTTGTGGAAGCAGGTATAGCAAACCCCGTAATCAATATTCTGCGGAAGCAGGTGTATCGCAGGCCTCAATCAGTATTTGGTGGAAGCAGTTATAGCACAGCCCTCAGTCAGTATTTTGTGGAAGCAGGTATATCGCACCCCTCAATCAGTATTTTGTGGAAGCAGGTGTATCGTAGGCTTCAATCAGTATTTGGTGGAAGCAGTTATATCACAGCCCTCAGTCAGTATTTTGTGGAAGCAGGTATATCGCACCCTTCAATCAGTATTTTGTGGAAGCAGGTATATAGAACCCCTTAATCAATATTTGGTGAAAGCAGGTATATTGCAACCCTCAATCTGCATTTTGTGGAAGCAGGTATCAAACCCATTATTCAGTATTTTGTGGATGCAGGTATATCGCACCCCTTAATTTGAATTTTGTGGAAGCAGGTATATCAAACCCCATAATCATTATTTTGTGGAAGCAGGTATGTTGCATGCCTCAATCAATATTTGGTGGAAGCAGGTATATCAATCCCCTTAAATCAGTATTTTGTGGAAGCAGGTGTATCGCAAGCCTCAATTAATATTTGGTGGAAGCAGGTATATCAATCCCCTTAATCAGTATTTTGTGGAAGCAGGCATATTTCAGGCCTCAATCAATATTTGGTGGAAGCAGGTATATTTATCCCCCTAATAGTTATTTTGTGGAAGCAGGTATATCACACCCCTCAGTCAGTATTTTGTGGAAGCAGGTATATAGAACCCCTTAATCAATATTTGGTGGAATCAGGTATATCGCACCCCTTAATCTGCATTTTGTGGAAGCAGGTATATCAAACCCTTTTTTTCAGTATTTTGTGGAAGCAGGCATATCGCACCCCTCAATCAGTATTTTGTGGAAGCAGGTATATCAAACCCCTTAATCAGTATTTTGTGGAAGCAGGTATATTAATCCCCTTATTCAGTATTTTGTGGAAGAAGGTATATCACACCCCTCAATCAGTATTTTGTGGAAGCAGGTATATCAAACCCCTTAATCAGTATTTTGTGGAAGCAGGTATATTAATCCCCTTATTCAGTATTTTGTGGAAGAAGGTATATCACACCCCTCAATCAGTATTTTGTGGAAGCAGGTATATCAAACCCCTTAATCAGTATTTTGTGGAAGCAGGTATATAGAACCCCTTAATCAATATTTTGTGAAAGCAGGTATATCGCAACCCTCAATCTGCATTTTGTGGAAGCAGGTATATCAAACCCCTTAATCAGTATTTTGCGGAAGCAGGTATATTGCAGGCCTCAATCAATATTTGGTGGAAGCATGTATATCAATTCCCTTAATCAGTATTTTGTGGAAGCAGGTATATCGCAGACCTCAATAAATATTTGGTGGAAGCAGGTATATCTATCCCCTTAATCAGTATTTTGTGGAAGCGGGTATATAGAACCCCTTAATCAATATTTGGTGGAAGCAGGTATATCGCAACCTTCAATCTGCATTTTGTGGAAGCAGGTATATCAAACCCTTTATTTAGTATTTTGTGGAAGCAGGCATATCGCACCCCTCAATCAGTATTTTGTGGAAGCAGGTATATTAATCCCCTTAATCAGTATTTTGTGGAAGCAGGTATATTGAACCCCTTAATCAAATTTGGTGGAAGTAGGTATATCCCACCCCTCAATCAGCATTTTGTGGAAGCAGGTATATCAAACCTCTTAATCAGTATTTTGTGGAAGCAGGTATATCGCACCTCTCAATCGATATTTTGTGGAAACAGGTATATAGAACCCTTTAATAAATATTTTGTGGAATCAGGTATATCGCATCCCTCAATCAGTATTTTGTGGAAGCACATATATACAAACCCCTTAAACAGTATGTTTTAGAAGCGGCAGATCCGCCCATAACTACTGTACAATAAAAATGCATTATATACTTTCTATGTTAGAATGTATATTATAAGTTTCCCATTTCGTCCTACGGCAGCACAGCATGGGTTAAGCTCGTCTTCATACCCTTGGCTAGGACCGTCTACTAATAATTAATTAAATCATTAGTAGACACTATAAAGCTGGCCTCCCACAATGCTCCACTGTGTTTTTTTATTGTCCTCATTCCTTGAGGATGAAGCCCACCTATATGGATGCTTACCGTGGTTTTTCCAGGTTCTTTGGTCTTAAAGAATTGGCGTTTGCCATGTGTGGTTCCCTGGCAGCCGTTCTTAGCCGCTGTGGCGCTGAACCGGAAGTGAAGATCCGAACTTCTGGTTTCGCGCTGTGGAACGTACTGTGGAACGCAGGAAGTGCGTCTGACAAGCGCACCAGTTGCCTCCCCTCCAAGCGCCCTAATGAGTGATTAGTTAAGTATATAAAGCGGCTCAGTGCAGAGCTCGGTTCCCTTTTGTGCCTGGCAGCCGAGCTCTAGCAGAAATAAGGAAGATAAGCCTGTCTTGGTCAGGCAAAACCTCTCTATCAATGTTATATACTTATTCTCATGATCCCCTTTCTCTCAGCACAGATGTCCTTTTCTTCTGATAAAGGGGGAAAAAGATCCCGCAAAGGCAGGCATAGGCTATGTCACTCCTGCGAACAGCCATTGCCTGATGAATGTATAGAGGATCTTTGTACAAGCTGTAATGTGGACTCTCTAAGGTCCTCACCACCCAGGTCTAATAAGAGACAGAAGACTAAGCAGGCTCTATGTATTTCGTGTATTCAGCCCTTACCAATGAATTGGTCATCGAATATATGTAAAAACTGTTCGCATCCAGAAGAAATATCGGATGTAGAAACCAAAAAATTAATTACAATGTTTAAAGCTTTTCTGTCGCAAGCCAAAAAGAAAAAGCATTTAACAAAAAATAAGCATTATGTCTCTCCATCATCTTCTGAAGAGTCTTCTAGATCCGAGGGGGAAGCCGGTTACTGGTAGCCCAATCAGAACACCTGCTACAGTTACATCTCAGACAAGCTATCGAAACACTTAAAAAATTGGGGTTTTTAATAAACTGGGAAAAATCCGATGTGATCCCTACTACCTCAAAGATTTTTCTGGGCTTACAGATAAATACAGTATCTATGGCTCTGTTTCTTCCCCCATCAAAGATCAAAGCCCTGAAAAAAGAAGTAAAGATTCTCATTTCTTTGTGTTTTCCCACAGTCCGCAGAGTGATGAAGACCCTGGGACATCGCACTTTGTCTGGCATCGCACTTCTCACAATCTAAAAGCAAGAGTGAGACTAAGGCCTTCAACAGTTCAGAGCCTCAGGTGGTGGTTGCAATCCAAAAATCTATCCAAGGGGAAGACCTTCAAGTATCTACCCCCAGTAGTAATCACTACGGATGCGTCTGGCCGAGGCTGGGGAGCCCATCTTCAGGACAGCTGGATCCAGGGGCTGTGGTCCTCCAAAGAAAGGAAGAAGTCTTCAAACTTCAAGGAACTAAAGGTAGTACAACTTGCACTTCTCCAGTTCAAGAAACATATAGTAGGAAAACCAGTGCTGATTAGTTCGGACAATCTTGCAACTGTATTCTACCTCAACAAACAGGGTGGAACAAGAAACAGTTCCCTCCTGAGATTTTGCAAAGAGATCTTCAGTTGGGCAGAAGCAAATATCTTAGAGCTAAAAGCCATGCATATAAGAGGCTGCTTGAATATTCAAGCGGATCGTCTGAGCCGGAGAAAAATCGATCCAGCAGATTGGGAACTGAACCAGACCATATTTCAACAGATTGTGACCAGATGGGGGAGTCCAGATTGGGACTTGATGGCAACAGCAAGGAACAAGAAAGTTCTCAAATTCTGCTCTCTGAACAGACTGGACAAACCCACAATAGTGGATGCTTTTTCCTTCAGCTGTAAACGCCTATTTGTCTACATTTTTCCTCCAGTTCCACTCATCCTAAGAGTCCTGAGGAAGATAGTAATGGACAAACCTCAGACAAAATTAATAGCCCCATTCTGGCCAAGGAGGTCGTGGTTCCCTCTATTACTCCAGCTATCCAAGGGGGAGTTCTGGAAGCTTCCCCTAGTTCCAGATCTAATGTTACAAGACGGTTCCTATCAACAGAGCCCTAAAACATTTACACCTGACAGCCTGGAGGTTGAGAGATCTAAGTTAGTGGAGATGGACCTCTCTGAATCTGTAGTTAAGACCTTGTTGTGTTCCCGCAAGGATTCAACTAATAAGAAATATGCTAGAATATGTAAGAAGTTCTCAGCTTGGATGGCTGAAGCGAATCATGTGAAGATTGATGTTGGATCCATTCTTCAATTTCTTCAGGAAGGTTTCCAGAAGGAATTCAAACCTAACACATTAAAAGCGCACATGACTGCTATCAATATTATGACTGAGAACAAATTTCTCCATCACTCACTTATTTTCAGATTCTTCAAAGCAATAAGAAGGCTGAAACCTACGCATAGAGAACCTGCACTAGTTTGGGACCTCTCTCTGGTCTTGAAGAGACTTACACTTGCCCCATTCGAACCTTTGCAGCAAGCTGATTTAAAATGGCTGTCATACAAAGTATTGTTTCTGGTTGCTGTCACCTCCGCAAAAAGAGTAGGTGAGTAGGAGTATTTAAGAATTCTGCCTGATGGGGTTCTTCCTCGCACCATACCTTCCTTCACTCCTAAGGTGCCTTCTGCTGCTAAAAATAATAGAGAAGCTTTTCTCCCCATGTTTTTTCCTGACCCAGTTGATGAAGAACAGAATCCATTACATACTCTAGATCTGAAGAGGGCAATCGTGATCTATCTCCAGAGAACAGAAGAGTTTCGTATAGCTGAAAATCTTTTTGTGTTGTTCACAGGCCCAAGAAAAGGACGACAACCTTCCAGAGATACATTAGCTAGATGGCTAAAAGACACTATCAAAGAATCCTATTCCTTAGAAGAGATGATTTCTCCTTTTCCAATTAAAGCACACTCAACAAGATCTGCTGCAACCTCCTGGGCAGAACAGGCACAGGTGTCTATAAAAGAAATCTGCAATGCTGCCTCCTGGTCCTCATCTCAGACCTTCATGAAGCATTATCGGTTAGACATCAATGCTAGAAGCTCAGCCTTTGGTACTGGGTTATTAAGTGCAGTTCTTGATGAAAAATCCCCTCCTTCATGATCTATACAAATCCCATGCTGTGCTGCCATAGGACGAAATGGGAAAGGGAAAATCTGTACCTGGGATTTTACTTTCCTTGAGTCCGAAGGCAGCACAAATATACCCTCCCTGAAATAAATTTTGCTATTTTGCATTGAATGAAAGTCTATTTTTTTTTTTTTAACACAGTGGAGCATTGTGGGAGGCCAGCTTTATAGTGTCTACTAATGATCTAATTAATTATTTTAATCTAGGTGGGCGGTCCTAGCCAAGGGTAAGAAGACGAGCTTAATCCATGCTGTGCTGCCTTCGGACTCAAGGAAAGTAAAATCCCAGGTACAGATTTTCCCTATATCACACCCCTCAATCAGTTTTTTTGGGGCGACAGGTATATCACAGCAGTTGCAATTAGTTATTCCAATAGCGTTGTCAGGGCTGGTGCAAGGATTTTTGCCACCCTAGGCAAAAGCTAATTTTGCCGCCCCCTTGACTTCACCCATTGACCACACCCCTTTACCCGCCCCTTTTTCAGCCACCTATTGCATGTAACATTTAACTATGGTCGTGTACCCTGTGCCAGTCTGACTATGGTCATGTATATGTAATATCCAGCCATTGTCTGCCACCTAGTACCATCCCAGTAATGCGCTGTTCAGCAGGTTGGCACACCAAACACGAGCAGTGCCACCTATTCACTGCCAGGCGCCATTCAGCCACTGTCTGAAATCCTGTGCCACATAAAACAGTATGCTGTCCTGTGCCCTCTGCCAGTCTGGCACTGTCCTGCACCCTGTAGCATTCATAGCCCTTTAGACAGTCTGTGCCACCTATTAGGCTCCATGTGCCACTGCTGGGCACCCTGTGCCAGTCCGAATCTATATCCCCTAGTCAAGGAGCAGGTGTGCCCTGACCCCTGTACACAAGTGTGTGCCACCCTGCTGCCAGTCACTGTCCTGCAGCCTCTGACACCATGATTCATGTCCATTTTCTGCCCCTCATGATTCATGTCCATTTCTTGCCCCCCCCCAATCATTTCACATTTCTGCCCGTCATGATTCATGTCCATTTCTTGCCCCCCCCCCATGTGCTAATATCATAGTGCCATCCTCTCCCCCTGTCCCCTAATGTGCCAGTATCAAGTGCCTCTCTCCTCCCCCCTTCATGTGCCAGTATCATGGCGCCAATAGCCCCCCTCCCCCGTGGCAGTAAAGTAACAGTCCGGTATTTAAAAAAAAAAAAAAAAACACTTTTAGAAAAGTTTGTCCTCGGATTCAAACTCATGACCTCTACACATCAGAGGCAAGGCATTTACCCTCACAGCCATGAAAGCTGTATAGCTAGTTACTTAAAAAAAAAAATATAAGACTTCTACTGATACCTAGTGTACTGATACCTAGTGTACTGATACCTAGTGTACTGATACCTAGTGTACAACAATACACATGACAGCTGCCCCAACACACCCAGCTCTGCTACATCCATACACAGTGGGCAGCTGTCATGTGTATGGTTGTACACTAGGTATCAGTATACTAGGTATCAGTAGAAGTCTTATTTTTTTTTTTTTTTAAGCAACTAGCTAGACAGCTTTCATGGCTGTGAGGGTTGAGCCTTCCCTCTGTTGTGTAGAGGTCATGAGTTCAAATCCCAGGACAAACTTTTCTGAAAGGCATTCTAAATGATCTTGTAGCTATGTGTCAGCTGATGCGAATGCTCTGCCTGAAGTGACTGAACATACTCGCAGTGCATCTGGCTGGCAAGAACAGAAAGAAGAAGTGAAGGAGATGATGTCAGTAGGGGGTGGGGCGCAGGCGGCAGCAGGGAGCTACTGCTTGGGATTTGGACTCCTGCTGGTGCCCCCAGGCAGAGTGTGCTCTACGCGGTGGCCTACTCTGCTTATGGGTGGTGCCGGCCCTGAGCGTTGTCCCTCTATATATCTGCGGTATCGCAGCAGAACCGCACTCAACTGCTGCACAATACAAATGCACTATAATATACTTTCTATGTTAGAAAGTATATTATAAGTATATCAGTCCTTAAAATTCCGTCAGTAAATCTATACCTGTCACCCAGCGCCTAAATACTAGGCCTCAAATTTATATCCCGCTAAATCTGTCGTTACTGTTGTGGCTGGGCAAGTTATTTAGTGTCCGTCAAAGCACATTTTTTGTTCTGGGTTGAAATACAATTCCCAATTTAGCAATTTCATAATTTAGTGGTTTCTGCTGTATCAGAGCTATTTGAAATCTATCCCTAAAAGGGTAGATCATATTGAAGTTGCACATAGGGACATTCAGAATAACTTCACACACCCGCTACTGTGCATTTCCAAGTCTAATTCTGTCACTAAACCCATACCTGTCACCCAGCGCCTAAATACTAGGCCTCAAATTTATATCCAGCTAAATCTGTCGTTAGTGCTGTAGCTGGGCGAGTTATTTAGTGTCCGTTCAAGCACATTTCTTGTTCTGGGTTGAAATACAATTCCCAATTTAGCAATTTAAAAATGTAGTGGTTTCTGCTGTATCAGAGCTATTTGAAATCTATCCCTAAAAGGGTAGATCATATTGAAGTTGCACATAGGGACATTCAGAATAACTTCACACACCCGCTACTGTGCATTTCCAAGTCTAATTCTGTCACTAAACCCATACCTGTCACCCAGCGCCTAAATACTAGGCCTCAAATTTATATCCAGCTGAATTTGAATACAATACATTGGGCCAAATAATATTTTTGTTGTTGTGGTGAACGATAACAATGAGGAAAACATCTAGTAAGGGACGCGGACATGGTCGTGGTGGTGTTAGTGGACCCTCTGGTGCTGGGAGAGGACGTGGCCGTTCTGCCACATCCACACGTCCTAGTGTACCAACTACCTCAGGTCCCAGTAGCCGCCAGAATTTACAGCGATATATGGTGGGGCCCAATGCCGTTCTAAGGATGGTAAGGCCTGAGCAGGTACAGGCATTAGTCAATTGGGTGGCCGACAGTGGATCCAGCACGTTCACATTATCTCCCACCCGGTCTTCTGCAGAAAGCGCACAGATGGCGCCTGAAAACCAACCCCATCAGTCTGTCACATCACCCCCATGCATACCAGGGAAACTGTCTCAGCCTCAAGTTATGCAGCAGTCTCTTATGCTGTTTGAAGACTCCGCTGGCAGGGTTTCCCAAGGGCATCCACCTAGCCCTTCCCCAGCGGTGAAAGACATAGAATGCACTGACGCACAACCACTTATGTTTCCTGATGATGAGGACATGGGAATACCACCTCAGCATGTCTCTGATGATGACGAAACACAGGTGCCAACTGCTGCGTCTTTCTGCAGTGTGCAGACTGAACAGGAGGTCAGGGATCAAGACTGGGTGGAAGACGATGCAGGGGACGATGAGGTCCTAGACCCCACATGGAATGAAGGTCGTGCCACTGACTTTCACAGTTCGGAGGAAGAGGCAGTGGTGAGACCGAGCCAACAGCGTAGCAAAAGAGGGAGCAGTGGGCAAAAGCAGAACACCCGCCGCCAAGAGACTCCGCCTGCTACTGACCGCCGCCATCTTGGACCGAGCACCCCAAAGGCAGCTTCAAGGAGTTCCCTGGCATGGCACTTCTTCAAACAATGTGCTGACGACAAGACCCGAGTGGTTTGCACGCTGTGCCATCAGAGCCTGAAGCGAGGCATTAACGTTCTGAACCTTAGCACAACCTGCATGACCAGGCACCTGCATGCAAAGCATGAACTGCAGTGGAGTAAACACCTTAAAACCAAGGAAGTCACTCAGGCTCCCCCTGCTACCTCTTCTGCTGCTGCCGCCTCGGCCTCTTCTGCTGCTGCCGCCTCGGCCTCTTCTGCTGCTGCCGCCTCGGCCTCTTCCTCCGCCTCTGGAGGAACGTTGGCACCTGCCGCCCAGCAAACAGGGGATGTACCACCAACACCACCACCACCTCCGTCACCAAGCATCTCAACCATGTCACACGGCAGCGTTCAGCTCTCCATCTCACAAACATTTGAGAGAAAGCGTAAATTCCCACCTAGCCACCCACGATCCCTGGCCCTGAATGCCAGCATTTCAAAACTACTGGCCTATGAAATGCTGTAATTTAGGCTGGTGGACACAGACAGCTTCAAACAGCTCATGTCGCTTGCTGTCCCACAGTATGTTGTTCCCAGTCGCCACTACTTCTCCAAGAGAGCCGTGCCTTCCCTGCACAACCAAGTATCCAATAAAATCAAGAGTGCACTGCGCAACGCCATCTGTGGCAAGGTCCACCTAACCACAGATACGTGGACCAGTAAGCACGGCCAGGGACCCTATATCTCCCTAACTGCACACTGGGTAAATGTAGTGGCAGCTGGGCCCCAGGCAGAGAGCTGTTTGGCGCACGTCCTTCCGCCGCCAAGGATCGCAGGGCAACATTCTTTGCCTCCTGTTGCCACCTCCTCCTACTCAGCTTCCTCCTCCTCTTCTTCCACCTGCTCATCCAGTCAGCCACACACCTTCACCACCAACTTCAGCACAGCCCGGGGTAAACGTCAGCAGGCCATTCTGAAACTCATATGTTTGGGGGACAGGCCCCACACCGCAAAGGAGTTGTGGCGGGGTATAGAACAACAGACCGACGAGTGGTTGCTGCCGGTGAGCCTCAAGCCCGGCCTGGTGGTGTGCGATAATGGGCGAAATCTCGTTGCAGCTCTGGGACTAGCCAATTTGACTCACATCCCTTGCTTGGCGCATGTGCTGAATTTGGTGGTGCAAAAGTTCATTCACAACTACCCCGACATGTCAGAGCTGCTGCATAAAGTGCGGGCCGTCTGTTCGCGCTTCCGGCGTTCACATCCTGCCGCTGCTCGCCTGTCTGCGCTACAGCGTAACTTCGGCCTTCCCGCTCACCGCCTCATATGCGACGTGCCCACCAGGTGGAACTCCACCTTGCACATGCTGGACAGACTGTGCGAGCACCAGCAGGCCATAGTGGAGTTTCAGCTGCAGCACGCACGGGTCAGTCGCACTACGGAACAGCACCACTTCACCACCAATGACTGGGCTTCCATGCGAGACCTGTGTGCCCTGTTGCGCTGTTTCGAGTACTCCACCAACATGGCCAGTGGCGATGACGCCGTTATCAGCGTTACAATACCACTTCTATGTCTCCTTGAGAAAACACTTAGGGCGATGATGGAAGAGGAGGTGGCCCAGGAGGAGGAGGAAGAGGGGTCATTTTTAGCACTTTCAGGCCAGTCTCTTTGAAGTTACTCAGAGGGAGGTTTATTTCAACAGCAGAGGCCAGGTACAAATGTGGCCAGCCAGGGCCCACTACTGGAGGACGAGGAGGACGAGGATGAGGAGGAGATGGAGGAGGATGAGGATGAAGCATGGTCACAGCGGGGTGGCACCCAACGCAGCTCGGGCCCATCATTGGTGCGTGGCTGGGGGGAAAGGCAGGACGATGACGATACGCCTCCCACAGAGGACAGCTTGTCCTTACCCCTGGGCAGCCTGGCACACATGAGCGACTACATGCTGCAGTGCCTGCGCAACGACAGCAGAGTTGCCCACATTTTAACGTGTGCGGACTACTGGGTTGCCACCCTGCTGGATCCACGGTACAAAGACAATGTGCCCACCTTACTTCCTGCACTGGAGCGTGATAAGAAGATGCGCGAGTACAAGCGCACGTTGGTAGACGCGCTACTGAGAGCATTCCCAAATGTGACAGGGGAACAAGTGGAAGCCCAAGGCCAAGGCAGAGGAGGAGCAAGAGGTCGCCAAGGCAGCTGTGTCACGGCCAGCTCCTCTGAGGGCAGGGTTAGCATGGCAGAGATGTGGAAAACTTTTGTCAACACGCCACAGCTAACTGCACCACCACCTGATACGCAACGTGTTAGCAGGAGGCAACATTTCACTAACATGGTGGAACAGTACGTGTGCACACCCCTCCACGTACTGACTGATTGTTCGGCCCCATTCAACTTCTGGGTCTCTAAATTGTCTACGTGGCCAGAGCTAGCCTTTTATGCCTTGGAGGTGCTGGCCTGCCCGGCGGCCAGCGTTTTGTCTGAACATGTATTCAGCACGGCAGGGGGCGTCATTACAGACAAACGCAGCCGCCTGTCTACAGCCAATGTGGACAAGCTGACGTTCATAAAAATGAACCAGGCATGGATCCCACAGGACCTGTCCATCCCTTGTGCAGATTAGACATTAACTACCTCCCCTTAACCATATATTATTGGACTCCAGGGCACTTCCTCATTCAATCCTATTTTTATTTTCATTTTGCCATTATATTGCGAGGCTACCCAAAGTTGAATGAACCTCTCCTCTGTCTGGGTGCCGGGGCCTAAATATATGCCAATGGACTGTTCCAATGTTGGGTGACGTGAAGCCTGATTCTCTGCTATGACATGCAGACTAATTCTCTGCCGACATGAAGCCAGATTGTCTGTTATGGGACCTCTCTCCTCTGCCTGGGTGCTGGGCCTAAATTTATGAAAATGGACTGTTACAGTGGTGGGTGACGTGAAGCCTGATTCTCTGCTATGACATGCAGACTGATTCTCTGCCGACATGAAGCCAGATTGTCTGTTATGGGACCTCTCTCCTCTGCCTGGGTGCTGGGCCTAAATTTATGAAAATGGACTGTTACAGTGGTGGGTGACGTGAAGCCTGATTCTCTGCTATGACATGCAGACTGATTCTCTGCCGACATGAAGCCAGATTGTCTGTTATGGGACCTCTCTCCTCTGCCTGGGTGCTGGGCCTAAATTTATGAAAATGGACTGTTACAGTGGTGGGTGACGTGAAGCCTGATTCTCTGCTATGACATGCAGACTGATTCTCTGCTGACATGAAGCCAGATTCTGTGTTACGGAACCTCTCTCCTCTGCCTGTGTGCTGGGCCTAAATTTATGAAAATGGACTGTTACAGTGGTGGGTGACGTGAAGCCTGATTCTCTGCTATGGGACCTCTCTCCAATTGATTTTGGTTAATTTTTATTTATTTAATTTTTATTTTAATTCATTTCCCTATCCACATTTGTTTGCAGGGGATTTACCTACATGTTGCTGCCTTTTGCAGCCCTCTAGCCCTTTCCTGGGCTGTTTTACAGCCTTTTTAGTGCCGAAAAGTTCGGGTCCCCATTGACTTCAATAGGGTTCGGGTTCAGGATGAAGTTCGGATCGGGTTCGGATCCCGAACCCAAACATTTTCGGGAAGTTCGGCCGAACTTCTCGAACCCGAACATCCAGGTGTCCGCTCAACTCTAGTTAATACTAAGTCCAGTATGGCCGTCCCTCTAGTCGGGTCCTGAACCAGTTGGGAGAGGTAATTGTCTTTGGTTATTGCCAAGAACCTGTTTCCTTTATGAGATATACAAGTTTCAGATTCCCAGTCTATATGTGGGTAGTTGAAGTCCCCCATAATAACCACCTCATTATGATTTGCCGCCTTGTCTATCTCATTTAGTAGTAGATTTTCTGTGGACTCTGGTATATTAGGTGGTTTATAATAAACTCCTATGAGTAATTGATTATTGTTTTTAGCTCCATGTATCTCTACCCACAGTGACTCCACATGTTCATGTCCCTCACTTATATCTTTACGGACTGTGGGCTTTAGACAAGACTTTACATAAAGGCAGACCCCCCTCTCTGTGTTTATATAAATAGCATTGGTATAGAGATACTTAAATACTTCAATTGAGTAGATTGGCAATCGAAGATTTTTTTTTTTATAGGAAACTAATTGAGGAAATGAGAATATTAAAAGGTAGGATCTGAGACTATCTCTCATTAACTTGAATATGACCAAGGACAACATCTGCATGGAGTTTGTATGTTCTCTCCGTGTTTGCGTGGGTTTCCTCCGGGTTTTCCGGTTTCCTCCCCCACTCCAAAGACTTATTGATAGTGACCTTAGATTGTAAGCCCCATTCGGAACAGTTGGATGCTAATGTCTGTAAAGCACTGCGGAATATAGTAGCGCTATATAAGTGCATAAATTAAATAAATATACACATCAGCACCCTGCAATTGCATTTGCAGGGTGCCAATAGGAGATAGAGGTAGTCTAATCCCTTTCACCGCTTACATGTGGTGGGCGCCATTGCGGATCTGCACTCCAGCCAGTCTGGGCTGTTAGAGCAATAGCAGAGTCCCCGCTCTCCTCTGCATGGGGGACCTCTGCATCGCTTAGACTGGGCCAATGTGAAAAGGTGGCAGCCCAGCCTAAGGCCCCTTGGTGACCGCCGTAAAAAGGTGTATTGGTGTTCACTAAGGGGTTAATGCAGGAAAGTTTCCGTAGCTTTTTCAAAGTCAGAAGAGCATAGCATGTTACTGTGTTATTCCATCCAATAGAAAAAAAGTACTCATTTTAAATAAATGGGGGATAACACATGGATCTTGTAAAACTAGAAGCCATAGAAGTAGCGCCATTAATATAGAAGTGGTGCCACCGTAAAAAGAACCTTACCTGTTGATAGAGGTGGACTGGTAACTTAAAATGGCCCCGGAAACCTAGAAGTGACCCTATGTTGTAGGCGAGTCCAACTTGACAGCAGGAGGGGCAACACAAGTAGGCAGAGCCAGTAATACTGTAGTATAGCACAAAATACCGCCCCCGCAGAACCAAACACCACAATGCAGACAAAATCTCACCACCGCGCTGCAGTATTCAAATGTATCACTGTCCTGAGGATGGCGATTGCAAATTAATTCAGGCGAGTACAGGCGTTGCGTGAATAGGAAGGAACCTGATGCTCCTACATTTATTAATGTTGAGAACATCAGATCATTATCTAGGTGGCCATGAGAACGGCTCAGACATCTCCCCTGGGCGTTGTCCCAAAAGGAAATTTCCCTTTAGGGTTTAGGGCCAGTCCGCCCCTGCCTGTTGACTTGTCTGCATGCTCATTTAAAGAAACTCTGCCAGCAGGACCACCTACCTGCCCCAAGCCACTTGATACCTCAACACAGATTTCTTTCACCTAGTTACCTGTTTTCTTGGTATGGAAAAATACTTTATCACATTAGGTTCTCTGACCAATGGAATTTTCCTTCTATTTAGAATTAGGTTGTTATTCATTTATCTGATGTAATGTTCAAAGCCATCGCTAATCTCTCTGAGTAAAAATGCGGTTGATCGACTGTAATGTAAAATACAAGACACAGGTCTTCATAACACTGTGTATAATAAACAGGACAATTATGTTTTTTAAGACAAACTCTCCCGAGGTGAATGTTTGACGGAGTATAGTGCATTTCTACGTATGAGAGAATTGCCCACATTTAGCAAACAGACTTGCACAAAGGTTTATAGATAAGGATTTCACCAACATCCGCTATACTTATTAATGTTGGACACCCTTTGTACCCAGGCAAAAAACATCCCTTTTTACATCTATGTTTTGAACCTAGAAAAGAAGCCAATTTCTAAGTAGAGTTGTTTTGAAAGATGTGAGAACTGCAGCCACAGGACATACGTAATAACCCTCCCATGCAAAATAACATATTGCATGTCATGATCCTAGATATCAAAGCTGCTTATAGTATTATAGAATTATGTAACATATGCTAACATTATATGAGACAGCTGCACCTACAATACTTACAAAACACCTCAAATTCTCATTTAAAAGTCATTTAAAGGGAGTCTGTCACCTCCATATGGCCATATACAGGATTGTAACGGTACCTTTGTTCTTTTCTTTAGACTTGCACAAGCAGGAAAAACAAAGTTTAATTCATATGCAAATGAGCACTCGCAAGTGCCTAGAGGCGGAGTTCAGTGCGTAGATGCCCAGGCTGCTCTGCCTTCTTTTCACTTTACTCCTCCCCAGTCTCTGCCTTTGCCCACCCTCCAAGTCTCTTGCCTCATCAATAGGTCTGGACTTGGAGGGCGGGCAAAGGAAGAGGCTGGGGAGGAGTAAAGTGAAAAGAAGGCAGGGCAGCCTGGGCTCCTACGCACTGAACGCCGCCCCTGGGCACTTGCGAGTTCTCATTTGCATATGAATTAAACTTAGTTTTGCCTGCTGGTGCAAGTCTAAAGAAAAGAACAAGGGTACCGTTACAATCCTGTATAGGTGCGCTACAGAGCCATGTAAGCACTGTATATGGCCATATGGAGGTGACAGACTCCCTTCAAACTCTTTTAAGCTGCTCTAAACATGACATTGCTATGCCAATCCTCATCTTGATTCTTAAAATAGGTTTTCCAAGTGTTTTTTACTAATGACCTTTCCTCTGGAGTGAAGGTCCAACACCCAGGACCCCCACTGATCAGCTGTTTGAGAGGGCAGCAGTGCTCGCAGTAGTGCCGCAGTCCTCTCTCTGCTCACCAAACACAGCACCGTACATTGGATAGTGGCTGTGCTTGGTATGGCAACTCAGTCTTTTTCATTTCAATGAGGCTGAGCTGCTCCTAGGTCATGAGACCGATGACCGGGGCGGACTGACCGGTCGGGCACTTCGGACATGGTCCGAGGGCCCGGCCGGGATGGGGGCCCGCCGCAGAATAACACAACACCGGGCCCCGCTCACTGTAATACTAATATTCATATGTGAACAACTTGAAATCCTCTGCGATCCTCTCCCTCTGAGCTCTCTGTACTCACAAACTCAGTAGCAGGCCGTGGGAGGAGCAGGCGCGTGACGTCAGTGAGTTGCGCTGCTGCCCGGCCTGCTACTGAGTTTGTGAGTACAGAGAGCTCAGAGGGAGAGGATCGCAGAGGATTTCAAGTTGTTCACATATGAATATTAGTATTACAGTGAGCGGGGCCCGTGTAATAGAATAGAGTGACTGCATCGGGCCCTGCTGCCATTACAACACCAGATGCCGGCCCCCAGACCCTGTATTGGGGATCATTCACTCACAGGGACACTGTTATGGGGGGATCTGTGGATGACACATATATATAGCATAAGGTGCTATATATGTGTCACCCACAGATCCCCCCCACAACAGTGTCATCCACAGATCCCCACAACAGTGCCATCCACAGAGCCCCCATAACATTGCCATCCACAGAGCCCCCATAACAGTGCCATCCACAGAGCCCCCATAACAGTGCCAGCCACAGAGCCCCCATAACAGTGCCATCCACAGAGCCCCCATAACAGTGCCATCCACAGAGCCCCCATAACAGTGCCATCCACAGATCCCCCCATAACAGTGCCATCCACAGATCCCCTCCATAAGTGCCATCCACAGATCCCCCCATAACAGTGCCATCCACAGATCCCCCCATAACAGTGCCATCCACAGATCCCCCCATAACAGTGTCATCCACAGAGCCCCCATAACAGTGCCATCCACAGAGCCCCCATAACACCTTTTGGTTACAAAATATTTTTTAATTTGGCTATTCCCCACCCCTCTTGTAATTGTTCCGCTACTTGTGGGCTGCATGGGAATGAGTTCAGTCACTTCGGTGGGCAATCCCGTCCTGCAGCGCGTGATCCCGCAAGGCCTGCCGCTGTAGGTCACGGATCACGCGCCACAGGATGGGATTGCGTACCGAAGTGACTGAACTCATGCCCATGTAGCCCGCAAGTAGCGGATCAGTGGAACAAGTACAAGGTGGGTGGGGGGATGATCTGTGGGGTTGCCCAGATGGCTAGGCCCTTCACAGTAGTTATGCCCAGATATGTGCCCCCTTCACAGTAGTTATGCCCAGATATGTGCCCCCTTCACAGTAGTTATGCCCAGATATGTGCCCCCTTCACAGTAGTTATGCCCAGATATGTGCCCCCTTCACAGTAGTTATGCCCACACTGCTTCTAACAGAGGCTCACTAATGTGCGCTGAGATTTGATCACCCCATACGAGAGCATTGAACCAATGCTTTCCTATGGGGAAAAATTTGACCCTGGAGGTCATCATGCAGGGTGTGAGGACGTCCAGCATCGTTACCAGACCAAAGGTCTGTTATACTCCAGGAAGCCCTCAGGTGGCTGCCGGCCACTAGACGCTGACTTATTGCTGGAACGTAAACAATGCAGTTTCTCTAGAACATTGCAACTCGATTTGCAAAAGGGACACTGTACCCAGACGACTTCAATGAGCTGAAGTGGTCTGGGTGCCTTTTGTGTCACTTTAACTTTGAAATCTTATTAAAGATTGTGCAGGGTGTGGCTGGAGGCGGGGCATGGAGGCGGGACAAGGGTAGGGCTTTTAGCAGAACATGGGTGGGGCCTGTAAGGGGGCCCTTGATTTATTTTGCCCGGGGGCCCTGAGGGTTCTCAGTCCGCCCCTGCTGATGACCATAATGTCACACGGCCAGAGAAAATCTGGAGAAAGCTGCTGCGCTACTGCGAGCGTTGGTATCTTCTGAGACAGCTGGACCTTCTCCAATGAGATACTGATCCAGAGGATAGGTCATCATTAAAAAACTCTTGGAAAACCCCTTTAACAAGTTAAGTAAACAACAAGAACCTTTTAATTGACTTTTCAATGGCTTTAGAAACTCAGGTTAAAGCTGTTGTTTAATACCATTGACCTGTCCTCAGGATTGGTCATCAGTATCTGATCAGTGGGGGTCTGACTCCCGGCATCACTGCCAATCAGCTGACTAAAAGGTCATGGCGCTTAATGAGTGAAGTGGCCTCATCCTAGGCCTGTGACATCATGTTTATTGGTCACATGGCCAAGGCACAGCTCAGTCCCATTCAAGTGAATCGGACTGAGCTGCAATACCATGCACAGCCACTATCCAATGGACGAAACTCTAATTGGTAAGCAGTTGATCGGAGTCTGACCGCAACCAATCACTTGCTGATGACCTATCTTGAAGATAGCTCATTAGTATTAAACACTAAGACAACCCCTTTAAGAACTGCTCTCTCTGTAGTCAGCCTTACGTGCAGCTTAGAGTCACAGTGGTGTAAGGGGACTTATTTTTTTAGCTACTGCTCAATAGGAAAATAATATGCAAATCATAACAGGCCAACCAGAGGCATGTACAGCTTTTTCGGGCTTGCCTCTCATCAGAGCAGGGTACTGGTTGACAAGAGCCCAGAAACAGCTGTATATCTCTGGTTTGGCTGGTATCATCCAATTTGCATACTTTTTTTTCCATGGAACAATGTCTGAAAAAGAATTCTCTTTACACCACTGTGTCCTCTCAATGAGAGACTGTACCAAAGCTGCATCTACAATCCTACAAAACAACTCTGGTGCTGCTTCACTCAAGGTGAGAAAGTATAGATATTGCCATGCCTGGAGAAACAGTGATCAGTAAGGGTTGTGCTTTGGCCCCTTGGCCAACTGATTGGTGCCGGTCCTGGAGGTTAAACTCTTTTTGATTATACTAGTGTAAGGACAGACCACCAACTTAGAAGCCAAGAAAACTCATTAAACTCATTTTATTCCTAAGAGAAGATGCCCATTGGATTTAGCAGCTCCTATATATGCTGTATCGCATAACTCACTATCCAAGAACCTGAGAACTTTACAAATTCAGTATGTGAACTGTAAAAGTGCACTATAGTAAACCTATAATAAAAAAAATCATATGTGATATAAAAGTAATTCTTACTCCATGTCCTACATAATCATACATTGTTCCATAATTCCATATGCTGGATATTACCATCTCATCTTGCTTTCAGGTTTCATATTCATCATAGTGCCTGGCAAGACATACAGTATATACGTGTAGGAAACGGACAGGGACTCTGCCAGGACTGGTCTGAGAGCGCAATCTTAACTAGGGGGGTTGCATGGGAGGAGAGGGTTTGCGAATATGTTGCTGGGGGAGAGGGCTTGTTCCAAAAAATTTAATGTGGGACCCAGTCATTTCTAGTTATGCCACTGCCTGGCATACACTCTTTGTGAATGACACACCACCATTAAAGGCATCGCCAGGAATCTCGCATTCTGATGCTTCCCAGTCTCCATATCATCATGGAGGAAATGCCTGTTCAGCCAGTCATTGGCTAAGGTAGATCAGCGCTGCTGAGGCTGAGTAGGCATTTCCTGTATGTCGAGAGGGAGCAGGAAGCAGACACCTTTTGGTAGGGTTGCTTTAACCATAGGACAAATGGTGCAACTGCAACAGGCCCACCAGCGGCAGGTCAAATGGCTCATGCCTCTCAACTGTCCCACACCTGGCAGGATGATAGGGAGACTGCATCGTGTACTGATATCTGCCTCCTGAGGACCTAGGGGCTAGGTGAGTATTACTTTTTATTTTATTATAACTACTGGGGCAACACTATTGTAAGGGGAGCACTAAGGAGTCATTCTTACTGTGACAGGATGCTTAGGGGGCAAAAATAATTCTAACGTTCTAGTGTGTGTGTGTGTGGGGGGGTACTTAGGCACCAATGTGTTAAAAAAGCTCTGCCTGTAGGGGATGGTGAATCATCAGAACGGGAACAGCAGGGCATCAGTAAGGTGAATATTGTTTTATTCTATTATTTTTCATTATGGGGAGCTTCATTGTATAAAAAAAAAAAAAAACACCCTTTAAAGGGAATCTGTCAGCTCCGAAACAGCCCCCAAACTAGAGAAGGCAGTGTATAGTGTCTATGACGCTGAGTCCAATTATGTAATAGAAAGCAGACTCCACAACTACTATGGGGCCTGGGGTAGGGGTGGTGGGCACAGCACATAACTTGTTCTATTCTCTTCCTCGAGTGAAAACACTGCATTTTCATGTAGCCGCCACTAGGGAGAGCTCAATGCAAAGAGATAAATACAACTTTCATTCTATGCAGTAAGCTCCCCCTAGTGGTGGCTGCAGGAAGCCAGTTTTATAATAGAATAGGAAGCCAGTTTTCTGGTGTAAATAAATTGAGGAATATGGTGTCCAGAATGAGCGCCATATTTTTTAAGCACCTGTTCCACTTTTCCAACATAAAAGTTGGATAAAGTAGGTGAGACCAAAGATAACTTTTATTTTTATTACAATTTGAATTTAATAAAAATGTATTGCACTTAGAATTGTCAGAAATCTGGGTTGAGCAGGTTCTGCATTATTATGGGAGTGATTAATGCTTGTACACTGGGAATATAGGTGCTATGGGGCCCTATGAGATCTGTGTATGCCTCTGTCCATACTGAATTGCATTCCGACCCTATGCTCCCACAAAGTGGCAGTAAAGTGCATCAAGAGAACTCCCGAACTCATGTACATAATTGAGAGGACTCAAAAAGGAGTCCTCTCAATGTATTTTACTGCTAGTTTCTGGGAGCACAGTATGAAGATACAAATGACCTAATCGGACTCGGTGTCCCTTACTCTATACACTGTTTGCGCTAGTTTGGGGGATATTTTGGAGCTGGCAGATTCCCTTTAAAGGCTTCTTTTCAACATGAACTGGATATCTGCCTGAACAGCTAATGCAGTTACTAAACTGTGGTTTATCCTCACAGAAAAACACAAAGTGTAGCGGCTTGTAGAAAATAAAATATTACATGTTTCTAACAGAAAGTATACAGACATAGCTCTGAGGCTAAAGTCATTTTCTACTACAGTTAGGTATCTGCTTTTCCCTGTAGACGATCCTTTCCCAATCAAAACTGCACATTTTCTTTTAAGGTAACCATGATACAATCCTTACATTGGTAGTAATCCTTTAAATGGCTTTTCCAATTCTTTAAAATTAATAATTAATAATCTTCTTTAAAATTAAAAATTAATAATCTGCAGTTAGAGGAGGCTATGGATGTCAAATCAGTAGAGGTCCAACTGCAATGCCCAGCACAGCCCCTACTTGTATCTATGGGCCTTTGGTCCATTTTTTTTTTATCAATTATGTAATAAGAAACATTGTTGCAATAGTTTTTTTTTAATTAAACTGTTTTTCCACTTTGGTTCTGCAGTGTGCATGGGTTGAACTACATAGCAAGCTGCAGAATGCCTTCACAGTCAATTCCATCAGACAGGCTCATCTTTTGCCCCTTTTACCTTTCTTGAGCAATCATTTTGCTGAATTCAAAATTCAGCAAATGATTGTTCAGAGGAGAAGAGAGAGGGAAGGGAGACATCAAAAAGCTTTGACCATTGCATCGATGACCAGCTTTACATGTTTTTTAGGCCCTGCATATAAAGGGGTATTCCCACAATCCATAAATGTCTGATTGGTATGAACCTTACCGCGTGTTTGACAACAAAGACCAGGAGCCCAAGTGATAGCTCCACACTGCATGACCACAGTGAGCAGGAGTTTGAACGTTTGTGACAGTAGATGGGACTGACCAAGTTAGGGGAGCACTGTCTTCATGGTGGAAGGCTTGGGAGCCCCATTTGGTGATTGGTGGGTGTCCCATTAGTCTCATATTTATCAACCAACCTGTGGGTAGGGGATAAATGTTGATTGTGAGAATATACATTTTAGGTCAACATACCACCATACCCTTCTACAGCAAAACAGCCACCCACTGGGGTATCTAAACCCTAGCTGTTGTGTTTTTACAGTGGTTGTCCCCCACTAACTTCAAGGAGGACAGCAAAGACTATCCACAGGGTAAAAGCACCAACTGAAATTCTAGCCTACGGTGCCACATTTGATGCTTTCCTTAGAAAGAAGTGGAAGGAATATTTCATCAAATTCTTGAAGCCCCACATGCAAAAATAAGATGTTAAAGATTACCCTTAGGCTACTTTCACACTAGCGTTCGATCGGATCCGTTCTGAACGGATCCGATCATAATAATGCAGACGGAGGCTCCGTTCAGAACGGATCCGTCTGCATTATTTTTAGCATATAACAGCTAAGTGTGAAAATAGCCTCGTACGGATCCGTCCAGACTTTCAATGTAAAGTCAATGGGGGACGGATCCGCCTGAAGATTGAGCCATATTGTGGCATCTTCAAACGGATCCGTCCCCATTGACTTAGGCTACTTTCACACTAGCGTTCGGGCGGATCCGTTCTGAACGGATCGGCTCATAATAATGCAGACGGAGGCTCCGTTCAGAACGGATCCGTCTGCATTAAAATGGCAAAAAAAAAGCTAAGTGTGAAATTAGCCTGAGCGGATCCGTCCAGACTTTCAATGTAAAGTCAATGGGGGACGGATCCGCTTGAAGATTGAGCCACATTGTGGCATCTTCAAACGGATCCGTCCCCATTGACTTACATTGTAAGTCTGGACGGATCCGCACGGATCCGCACGCCTCCGCACGGCCAGGCGGACACCCGAACGCTGCAAGCAGCGTTCAGCTGTCCGCCTGTCCGTGCGGAGGCGAGCGGAGCGGAGGCTGAACGCCGCCAGACTGATGCAGTCTGAGCGGATCCGCTCCATTCAGACTGCATCAGGGCTGGACGGAGGCGTTCGGGTCCGCTCGTGAGCCCCTTCAAACGGAGCTCACGAGCGGACCGACGAACGCTAGTGTGAAAGTAGCCTTACATTGTAAGTCTGGGCGGATCCGCACGGATCCGCACGCCTCCGCACGGCCAGGCGGACACCCGAACGCTGCAAGCAGCGTTCAGCTGTCCGCCTGTCCGTGCGGAGGCGAGCGGAGCGGAGGCTGAACGCCGCCAGACTGATGCAGTCTGAGCGGATCCGCTCCATTCAGACTGCATCAGGGCTGGACGGCTGCGTTCGGGTCCGCTCGTGAGCCCCTTCAAACGGAGCTCACGAGCGGACCGACGAACGCTAGTGTGAAAGTAGCCTTATACAGTAATGATTTGGGACTGCCCAACATCACCACGAGATGCTTTGAAGACAATATGAGACAATATGAGTCAGCAACTCAACCTCCTGACACCATGCTGAGGGTAAAGCATATTTATACGTATATATTCTACTCTTACAACTTGTAATGTCGGGGCGAAAAGTGCATGGTAATTTCTAACCTAACATTTATGTTAATGGCCAATTACCGCTCGAGTAGAGTAATTGCTCTATAATAATTCAAGTATGGCAACTGCATCGTACATTTAATGGTAAAGAGTCAATACATGTTGCCTGTAAAGCCTGTGCTCTTCACAGTCCATATCCTAGTGCTGAGAAAACGAAAACGAATCTTTCATTTTAAGGCTACAATGTGTTGTGAAGTGGACCTTCATTACTTTAATTAATGCCAAGAGATATTACGTTCAAAGATGATGGATTCAATTAAAGGTGTTAGCAGAATTTA